>NW_027466456.1:2170000-2172500 GCF_050575085.1 Anarhichas minor | reverse complement strand
TGTGTCATCGTCATCCAGGTGGGAGTACGACGAGAGTTACTGCGAGGCGGTGAAGAAGATGCCTCCGTACGACGCCGGGCCGAGGCTGCTGGACGTCATCGACACGGCCATCTTTGATTACCTCATCGGGAACGCCGATCGGCATCACTACGAGAGCTTCCAGGATGACGGCGGCGCCAGCATGCTCATCCTGCTCGACAACGCAAAGAGGCGAGTGTTCATGTGAAGGATTCTAACCAGACACAGATCTATTCTTTTATCTTTTTATTTAAAAAAAGAGAATAATCCCCCCCCCCCCCCCCCCCCCCCCAGTGGTATTATTGTTGGTGCCGCTGTTGCAAAGCTTTCTGTTTTCTTCAGAGTCTGTAACGACTAACAGAGCAACATGGCTACCATTAGCCACCATTAGCTGCTGTCCAAAGCAAGAGACGACCATAAGAATCGCTATTTGAACTAGAACCCCTGATCTCAGTGCTGTGATTACAGTAAAACACCCGGTAGTTAGTGTTAATACGTAGGCAGGTTTTGTTCATTACTGATGTCTCTTAGCAGCCGGGTTTCATCACTCTCCCTCTTCCTCTTGGTCCAGACTACAGAGACTCTGTGTTATTTTATAACCTTTATAAGTATGAGCTGAACTCTGTCTGCTCCCTTTGTGCCGTAAGTCATCACCTTCCCTGCAAGTCGCGACCCGGTGGCAGAGTGAAAGTGATGTGATTTAGAGAACCAATCCAAATGTCAGCGGTCTCATCACACTGCAGTCAGTACATTATGCAATCAACGTTGACTTCATACGAGTCAGCAAAAAAAACAGCCACGTGGGTACAGAAGTACTGTCTGAATTCCTGTCTCACACTAAATGAAATGATTTAGATTTACTTTTAGCATTAACATGAACAGCAGTTGGCTTACTGGGAAATCGTGCACTTTTTCTGCACATTTCAACCAACATCGTCAACACAACAGAACAACCACAAAGTTCAGCTTTTCATCTTTTACATGAAGTCTTATTTTCATTTTCAATTGCAGTTTGTTTTTGACATTTTCCCGCATGCCCACCTCTTGATTTATCAGCACTGAAACTGCTGACTCATGTTGAACCGCCGCTTCCATGAAGTGAGGACGTCGAGTCTTTATTCCCTCTTTGTTCTTATCTTCTAAAACCAAAAATAACTTCAAACCGTGGAAAATGTTCCGCTTCACATGGAAACATTTTTTCAAGAATGAATCGCAGTTGGCGGATAATCAAAGAAGCCTGTTTCTTGGCATGATAATAATCATACATTGAAAAAAAAAGTGTAATATCTGTTTCTGTACAAAAAAACAGTTTACCAACCGTTGGAAACGCAACATGACGGGAGCTTCGCTGAAAGAGAAGAACCCTGAACCTCAGTGTGTGAAGATATACGGATTCATTCATCGTTACTGTTATCAACAGTTCTCAGGACCCAAATAACTTATTGATGCTTAATAGTAATCATGTGTTGTTGTTTTCCCAAAGTCCGTTTGAAAGGTGGTTGATGTGTTTTTACCAGATGCTGTCGTCCTACTGTTAACCCTGAAGGCTCCTCAGAGGAGCTCACGAGATGACAGGGAAGCTGCTGTCGTAGCAGACGCAGAGCCCAGACAGATGAGCTCTGTGGTTGGCTGAGTGGAGCGTGTCGTAGCATTAGAAAGAGTGTTTTACAGAGTGTGTGGAGTGTGGCTAATGCATTTTGATGGATTCTCCTAGCCGCAGTGCAGACAGGCCTCTGGCTCCAGATGCCTTACTTACGTTTTTTTTTTTTGTAATTTTGTTTTATCATGTTTTTTACTTCTGTATGCAGCTTTGGGAACGCGGCTCTGGATGAGCGAAGTATCCTCGCACCACTCTATCAGTGCTGCATGTGAGTACTCAGGAAAGGCTCAAATCTCAATTCTTGATTTTTATGACCAGGCTCTTTCTAACATGACATCTCTCACTTTGCCCCGTCAGGGTCCGCGTGTCCACGTGGAACAGGCTGAACCTGCTGAGGAGCGGCGCTCTGAGTTCAGCCATGCGACAGGCGCTGGCGTTCGACCCCATCCAGCCGGTCCTGGCTGAGCCGCACCTCGCGGCCCTGGACAGGCGTCTGTCTGGAGTCGTAGCCACTGTGAAGCAGTGCATGGAGGCGCAGGGCCCCGACAACACTCTGATAGAGGACCGCATGAACCTCCCTCACCCCTAGAGACAAGGGCCAGGACTTTAACACCAGGGCCCTCCTCTCTTCTCCAGGCCCGCGAGGTAAAGAGATGCAGAGAGAGTAAAAGGATCGACAGGGTGGAACAAAAACTGTGTATTTCTCCCCCCCCCCCCCCCACCCCCTGGGCCCCTGTCACTCTGTTAAGACTTGAGTGGACACCTATATAAACTTCTCAGGACTGCTGTACACGATAGGACGGTATCTGCTGTAAGAACGTCTCCCTCGTCTCCTCCTGGTTGTGCCAAATTCTCCGTCCCTGTCCGGCTTCTCCTCCAACT
>NW_027466456.1:690000-802500 GCF_050575085.1 Anarhichas minor | reverse complement strand
CAGACCATAAAGCAGGGGATGCTTTAGGGCGGGGCTACTGTGATTGACAGGTCTCTACCAGAGCGTTGTCCGGTCTGGGAGTTGTCCGTGTTTTCGTCTTACAACTTTAACCATTTTCACCGTGTGTTTTCACTTCATGAAAGTTAATTGTAACATGTCGGTCGACTAAAAATGTTCGGTTGTACTTAGCTCTGCCCTCTAATGTCACAAAAAAACAAGATGGCGACAGGCAAAATGCTGAACTCAAGGCTTTAAAGTCGTAGATTTGTGAAGTCACTGTGATTACGTTCACTTCTTACAGTCAGTCTACAGTCAGGCCAGTAAATCTAACTTCCATCTTAGGCCCACTGCCTGTTGTTAAGCGTCCCGCGGTGAATTTTTAAAAAGTAAACTAGAATATTAAGTATGAACTTGAGTATATCTCTAATAAATTAGCTCGTTGCACTTCTTCGTATAAACACTAGATGTCGCTGCCATTTTGAACAACTACTTGACCTGCATTGATTACTAGTCGATGAAAACATTTAACTTCACTTGATGAGCAACATGTTGGAACTGAACGGACGAAGGACAGCGAGTGAATCCTGAAACGTTGGGAGAACGAGTCAAAAGGGAAGTGTGTTTGCTTAATCTGCAAGGATTATGTTGCTGTGATGAAAATGTATAACGAGAGAAGACATTATGAAAGTAAACAGTTCTTCAGTAAATCAGTTTCTCACTTCGTACATGTACTTATCCTGGAAATAGGAGTTTAGTTAAAACAATGTGTACAGGGGCAAGTACAAAGTGACTTACTGCAAGTAGAGATCAAGTTAACAGACATCACGGTTAAATCCGGTAGAGCAGTGGAGGTGAATGTTTGCTTTTCTTTACCCGTGTCTGTTCCTCTTCCCGTATTCGTCGTCAGATAAGGGGTCCAGGTCGGGGAGGGGAATGATGTAGCCGCTGTCGGAGCTCAGCCGCTGCTCGTCGAAGCCGCTCTCCCGGTCCTTCAGCTTGCCCTGGTTCTTGTAGCTGATGCCCACGTAGGCGTCGTCGTTCTCCACGCACACCCGAGTCACAGCCGGGTGGTCGCTCTTCAGGAACTCGTGGTTCACCCTCTCGTAATGCTGCGTCAGGGAGACGGACACGTTGAGAGTTCAGTGCTTGAATGAATCAATAAAAGGTCACAGTGACGCCTCAGGAGGTACGAGTGTGTGAGCGCTGGTGGTGCTGCCAGCTGGGTGGTGCGATTCCCCCCCGGGCCTTTAAACCGCTGTGAAGGAGGCAGAGGTACGGCTGTTTTGATGTGCCATGTGTGGCGTGGAGCTTAATGGGGTAATTTAGGCTGGGTGGTGGAGGCTCACCCAGCTGCAATCTAATCACTTGTTGGGTTCACAGAAACACTTCTCATGCACTCTCAGGAAGTGGAAGGGGCGTTTTTAAATGAGACACTGTTTTAAAAACCTGCACTTTGCTCGGCAACACGACTCAAAAGAAAAACTGCAAGGGGAGGAGCTAATCGTCAGCCTGGAAAATGCCAAAAAGAGAAGAAACAGAATGTGCACAAGGTCGAGAATGAGAGGTGGTAAAGCCAGAAAGCAGGTGTTGGGAATCCAAAGAGGTCTGAGGGGTCACGGGGGGGGGGGGGGGACTCACCCTCTTGTAGCTGGAGGGCAGCAGAGAAGAAACCGTGTCACTCAGACCCATGAACGAAGGCCTCTTCTCCTGCTCGCTGTTCCAGCACTTCATCATCATCTCATACCTGAAAGAAAGAAAGAAAAAACAGGCGACGTTAACTTGTGATCTTGACTCATGTCAGCCACTGTACATCACAGCTAGAGACAAGCCACTCCTCATCACAGCACATGTGATGATCATGTGATCACGTACACGTCATCTGGTGCAAGCTCCGGTTTGGACATCCGGTATCCACTCTTGATCTTGTTGTAGAAGCTTGAATCCACCACCATGCCTGGGTATGGGGTTCCACCTTCAGACCCCCCAAAACAAACCAAAACAGATTCTCATCATCCAACTCCAATGTGAAGGCTTTATTTTCTCTGACAGACGCTTGCAGTGGACTCACCTAAGGAGAATATCTCCCAGAGCAGGATGCCGTACGACCAGACGTCACTCAGAGTGGTGTACATGTTGTCGAAAATACTCTCTGGCGCCATCCACTTCACGGGCAGGAAAGTCTGCGTGACGACGGGGAGGAAATGTTCAGTCTCGCTTGCAAAACCGTTATGAAAAAAACAAACTATTAAAGACTAGACTATTAAAGCTGTGTTTTAAGTGAAAGCTGGTACGAGCGGAGACTCACACTCCCTTTGGAGACGTAGTTGCTGTCGT
The DNA here is from genome assembly GCF_050575085.1 of Anarhichas minor. Classification (NCBI taxonomy): domain Eukaryota; kingdom Metazoa; phylum Chordata; class Actinopteri; order Perciformes; family Anarhichadidae; genus Anarhichas; species Anarhichas minor. The sequence continues at coordinate 800,166 of NW_027466456.1, read as the reverse complement.
GCATGATGTCTCGGGCCAGTCCGAAGTCGCAGATCTTCACGATCTTTCCCTGAGAGAGGAGGACATTCCTGGCGGCGAGGTCCCGATGAACACACTACAAAGAGAGAGAGGAAGCAGAAAGATGACCAGCAGCTCGTCGCTTCACACACACGGGTGTTTTTTTCAGCCCTCTCAGTTCCATCCGTTTCCAGAACTCATTTCGCTCCCACAGCTACCGACTGCATCTATTTCTGGAAGTGTTTCATTTCAGCCGAGTTCATTTTTTAATGCCGTTTCATTTTGGCTTTATAAAGCTCGGCCTTTGTGTAAACATGCCAGTTGGAGGGATGGCTGTGACCGCTGGATATTTAGGGATAATAACTATGAAGCTGAGTGAATAGCTTGTGGCTGCAGCCCGGTAATTCTAGCCCTGGCTGTGCTGCTGCTATATTCGGCCCCTGGCTGCTCTCCTGAGTGGGCTCAGCAGCCTTCACCAGACTGCTTATCACCCAACAGCTTCAGTCCCCCTTTGGCCGGCACTGCTGTCCCCGTATAGGACAAAATCCACAACCAGCGGGAAGCAGGGGGAATGTGAGGCTGCAGGACCTAAAGCCATGGACGGATTACTGACAGGCACACAGGGGCCCAACGGGTTAGGGGGCCCTGGGCCTGTGCATGTTTGAAGTCACTGCTTATATTTCTTGGTAGGAAGTCACAAAACCCCCAAAAAGAGACGCAATAGAACCATAACCAGACACAAAGTGACCAAAACAAGATGCAATACGACTAGAAAAAGATGCTAAACAACCGCAGAGACAAGAAACGACCAAAACGAGATACAAAACAACCAAAAAGAGACGCAAAACTACCAAAGACGCATGGAAAACAATTGAAAAGAGATGCAAAACTGCTAAAAACAGACACAAAACGACAAAGAGACACAAAAGCACCAGAAAGAGACGGAGAACAACTACAATTTGATGCAAAACAACCAATAAATCTCTTTGAATCTGTGGCTCTTCTTCCTATATTGGAGGGGTGGGGGCCCTTCACATGTCTGTGCCCAGGGGCCCCTTGTCTCATAACCCATCCATGCCTAAACCAAAGCTGTACAAACGTTTTCATTTATTGTCTCTCTGTGGACAAAACGTACATTCTTGGAAGCCAGGAACTCCATGCCTTTGGCCACCTGGTAGGTGAAGCTGAGCAGATCGGTGGTGCTGAGGCCCTCGTTCATGTCGTCTGACAGCAGCTCGTCCATCTCGTCCTCTGGTTTAAGTGAACACACAGAAAACAGCCATGAGTATATACGTTCATCACGCACCGGCTGCTCAGACCTGGCTTCTGAACTAATGGCAGGGAGAAACCGGGCATTATTATGCTGCCTGCTGCAATTATCCTCTCCATGTAATTACAGGGCCGCACCAGGAACTCAATTCTGACAAGGGTGCACCCCTCAAAACCAACGCTGACTCAAAACAAACGCAGCGCTGACGCCGAGTCATTGCACACCAGTAGCTCAGAGGAGAGGGTGAGCGGCGTGCGTACCTTTCTGAGAGGGCGGGTGGTCGTACTCAGACTTCTGGATGTCCGAGTACTTGGAGGCGTCGCTCATCTCCAGCATGGGGACGTACTGAGTGTTGTCGCCCTGCTTCATATCCATGTAGTCTGCTTTGCCCTCGAAGGACAGGATCACATAACTGTGTGCAAAGAGAGGGAGAACATTAGAGCCATGATGTGGTGATAATACATCATGTTATACATTGGATTCTGTCCCTTATTGTGTGTGTGTGTGTGTTCTCTGGCCCGGCCTTAGAGGAAGATGTGGTTGAGTCTGGTACACAGCAGCCGGGATGAAATCATGTTACGGTCAATTTCGAAGTGTGGTCACTGTGAGTCATCAGACAGAGGGCTGCTGTTTCACCGCGGGACGCTGGGCCGGACAGAATTAACAGGTACCTCCAGAGCAATGAAATTAGGGCTGAAAGCTGAGACCACTTCAGGCTGCGATTTGATTAGGGCGAAGACGCCAGATGATCTCCTCAACCGTGGAGAAAATGACGATAGAGTTACCGATTAGGGGTGTGTGTGTGTGTCTGTGTGTGTGTGTGTATTTGAGACAATGGCTGTGATAAGCCTCGTTTCCACCAAGAAGTTCCTGGTAATTTTAGTTCCGGGAACTACTTTTCAAGGAACTAAAAGGGTTCCTTCGGCCCATTGTTGTCCGTGTTTCCATAGTGATTTAAAGACCTGGCAAATTAATCCGCTGACGTATGAAAAAAGCGACCCAACAAGGGACGATAGCTGCTGGTGGTTTCAGGGTTAAACACACTCTGCAGCCTGCAGCTCAGTGTGTTCGCATATTTAACTAAAAACAATAAACCTGAGGTTTGGTCGGCGTAGTGTTTACTGATGCAGTAAATGTCCTTTCATTCCTTTCATGAAGTGAAAACACACGGTGTAAAGGGTTCAAGTTGTGAGACGAAAACACGGACAACGCTCTGGTAGAGACCTGTCAATCACTGTGTAGCCCCGCCCTAAAGCATCCCCTGCTTTATGGTCTGTTTGACTCTAAATGGACCATAATGTACTAAATGAACATCATGCTGTATTGAAGAAGACTTGAAACTAGAGATTGAGACCATAAACTCATGTTTACAATGTTTACTGAGGTAATAAATCAAGAGAGAAGTAGAGTCATTTTCTCATAGACTTCTATACAACCAGAGGAGTCGCCCCCTGGTGGTCACTAGAGATAATGCAGCTTTTAAAACAGTTCTGCATTGACTTCACTTTTCGGAACCAGAGGTTGCCGCCTGTTTAGAAAGTAACATAAAAATACAATAATCGGAAAATCTCTCTTTTTCTCTGTCTTTGTTTAAAATGAGTCGAGAAGCCGACAGCAAAGCCTAACTTTACTTTTAAGGTTATTAAACAAAGAGAAATGCTCATCGCTTGTCCTAAAATGACACTAGAGTACTTGAATGAAACGGTAAACGAGTTGAAGCAGCGGCGCCGTTTGTGTTTGACCAATCAGCGACGGTCATCCCTGCAAACCCCACCCTGAAAGTTTCCTCTCAGAAAGTATTAAAAACCCGACCGGGGCCTTTTTGGGAGGTAAAACGTCCCCAGAACTAAACTTAGACTCTGGTCCCTGCAGTCAAAAGGTTCCTGCAGCCCAAAAGGGTTTTTATGGAGACGGTGTATTGAAATGTGTGCTTTTGTCCGCTCCCTTAACATTTCCCGAACACGATAACTCTCTGAATTACAAGTAAAAAAAAAAAATCTAAGACACAAACCTCCTGCTGCTCTCATCTGTAGGGTTGATCCCAAAGATGTCCAGCTCTTTCTTGCTCTTCTCCGGGTTCAGGGTGAGGAAGGTGTCCCTGTTCTTGTGCAGGTAGTTGACCAGGTCCCCGTAGAAGCAGTACTCCGTGATGATGTAGATGGGGCCTGGGAACCACACGGCAGATAAGAGTCGTGCATCGGCGTCAGTCTGCAGGCTAATCTTATCAGAGAGGCTCGTAAAGGCTGAAGAGCTCAGTCGAGAGGGCAAGCCTCCACTCTGCCATAAAACACCACGCCCACCACAGAGCGGAGACGGGAGCTGCCGGTCTCTCTGGGCTGTAAATCATCTGAATGAGTGTGAACGTGCGTGCATGAAGCAGCATGAACGTGCGCGTTATTGTGTGCCTCTCGTGTAAAGCGGTGGCTAAATTGCAGAGAAGAGGAAACTTAAACTAAAGCACCATTTGTGTTTGTGTGTGTAGTGTTTACCTGATTTGGTGCACGCTCCCAGGAGGTTAACGATGTTCAGATGTGGTCCGAGATGAGTCATGATCTTCAGTTCGGACATCAGGGCCTGCTTCTCACTGGAGCGGGCCGTGGCTGAAAGGAGGCGTGGGAAAATGTGACTATCGTGGCGTGTGATCAGCCACATTCAGCCTCGTGCATTTATGACCCTGCAGACTCTAAAGTATCTTCCTTTCCCCAACCTTCTGCAGTAGTTGAATACAATCAGCTGTCAGGTGAAATGTTTTCAGTATTTTGGTATTAAATGGTTCAACAGGCCTAATATTTTGTGTCACTGATTTGAATTCATGATCACAGTGTTTTATGGGCTTATTTTATGTTTGAAGTGTAAACGTATAAAGGAACTCCACCACGGTCACGTGACGTCACGTCTCCAGCACTAAGCTAAAGGAGGACTAGTGTTCTCGTGAGGACGTTTAGTCGTCTCATTTAGGGGCGTTCACTTTTTATATCAGAGAACTAAAGGTTAAAATCGTTTAAAGGGACAGTTCACCCTAAAATCTAAAATACATATTCTTCCTCTTACCTGTGGAGATATTTATCGGTGTAGATTGTTTTGGGTGAGTTCAGAGTGTTTGAGATATCGGGCATAGAGATGTCGGTCTTCTCTCTGATATGTTGTGACTTGATGGCACTCAACAGAAATGTCTCTTTCTAGAAATCATGACCCGTTTACTGAAGATAACCCAAAGAGGTTGTGAGCAGTTTCATGAACATGAAAACAGGTTAAAACACTAAAAGCATCTAGATCACTACAGGTAAGAGGAGAAACATGTGTTTTCATTTAGAGGTGAACTGTCCCTTTAAGCTTGTGATAACCACATTCCAATCCAATCCAATTAATCCACAAACAACTCACCGACTTCTCTCCTGACCACACCCTATAACTCCTTTAACTCATCTCAGATGACCTGCAGCGACACGTCTTTAAAGTCTTGTAAATCTGTGATCCGTTGAACTCACGTTTCAGCATCTTCGCTGCCACCTTCATCACGGGCTGGGAGCGGCTCAGTCCGTAAGCGGTGCCCTCCACAACCTTCCCGAAGGCTCCGGAGCCCAGGATACGACCTGGAGAGAGACACGACGTGAAGAAGCCACTTATCAACAGACGGCAGACAGAAGAAGCTTCACTCTTTGGATGCTCTCGTGCTTTCTCATCTGTGACCGAGTCAAACCAAACCCCCTTCTGCCCGAGTGAGATAAGCTCGACACTTAAAGGTTTTCAGCTCGAGCATCAGAAGAATGATATGTCAGCTCACCGAGCATGAGTCTGTCTCGGGGGAACTCCCATCTGGAGTCGTAAGGAAGCTGCATTGGATCCACATAGATGTACTCGTGGCCGTCCGGGCTCACAGACTCGATGACCCTCCAGCGGATCTCGTAGCGTGGTTTCTGAAAGACAGAAGACACGTAAGAGCTCATTAATCAGCACTGTTGGACGCCGTACTGGGTCTCATATCTCCAAAGCCTTGCAATGTCTGTTAGGAAATTTTGTTTCATTTATTATGTATTATATTAAGTCAGGAGACTTTTGCTTTGGGTGGGAGCGCTGCTATTTGGTAGATAACCAAACATATTCACATTCATAAAAATTATGAATTATTTTGTGGGTTCTTTGTGGGCGGAATATTTGTGCGGGGGTGACAAATGAAATCCAAGTGATGTCAAACCTCCAGGTCATAGTTTATTTGATGTTTTTTATTTGATGTTATTTTGTGACTGAAATGGAACCCAGCAATGCGGATAACTCGCACTGGAAATCAGGAATTTCACGCTGGACTTTGTCGGGCTATTTCGCTATCAAAAAAACAAAATTTCCCAAATACATAAACAAGTGCAGAAGAAGAGATGAACACGTGAGAATGAATGCATAATGGTGCCAACAGTACCTGTTTCCAGATAATAACCAAGACAATGAGTGAGATGATGACAATGACCAGCAGCACCAGCACAGCAGCAGCTACAGTCAGCTCTGGGTGAGGGCCTGTTCAGGAGGAGAGCCGGGGGGGGGGGGGGGGGGGGGGGGGGGGTCACACGTGTTAACATGGTCCATCACATGACATGATGTCCGTCACGTGTTGCACAACAAATGTCGTCTGTCAGGGATAAGAAACAATGAAATCCTGACGGTGTCCAGTTTACTGGGACCAAAAGGTATGCTGGGGAGAAAACATGGAGGTGGGGGAGGGGACAGGCGCTGGTTTAGGGGGAGTGGGTGAGGATGGGGGTGTAAAGCTCGTCTGGAAGGAACAAATGGCCTAACGATCTCTTGCTTCCCTGAATTAGCCTTCACAATAAGAGCCTCCTATCAGCTGTCTCACCACAAACTCATCATCTGACAGGTGCTGTGACGCTGTCGCACTCTGAGTGTCACAAACGGAAGCAACTCCACAACAACAACAAACATCAAATGACAAGTGTGTGTGTGTGTGTGTGTGTGTGTTCTTACCATTGGACACCAGTTTGACCTCCCTGCTGACGATGCCCATTTCGTTCCTGGCCTGGCAGCGCACCGCCAGCGTGCTCTCCAGGTGACCAAACATGACCCGGCTCTCCAGGTTGCTTTCCTCGTCGACGTGCGAGTCCATCGCGATCTCCGTGGAGTTGGCGGGGAGCAGCACCCAGGCCGACGAGTCGTTGGCACAACTTGAACAACAGGACGAGAGACATGACGTCAATCAAAGTGTCCCGGCTGATCCAAGCATCTCTGTTGGCTGTCGCTCTAAAGAAGAAACTTACTGCTTGATGTTCTTGCAGACGAACCACTCCACCACCGGAGTGGGCTGCCCTCTGGTGATGCACACCACAGACTGGCCGGTGGCTGAGCCGTGGTGGATGTCCATCAGGTCCACAATGACTGCAGGCACTGTAACACAGTCCGACAGCAGGGGGGTAAGCTTTGCAACGTGTGTGTAAATCAGGCGGCTACCGTTGAAGTGAAGCCAATACTTCATGTGTTAAAGCTGCATTCTCTCTAGTGTCCACCAGGGGGCGACTCCTCTGGTTGTATAGAAGTCTATGAGAAAATGACTCTACTTCTCTCTTGATTTATTACCTCAGTAAACATTGTAAACATGAGTTTATGGTCTCAATCTCTAGTTTCAAGTCTTCTTCAATACAGCATGATGTTCATTTAGTACATTATGGTCCATTTAGAGTCAAACAGACCATAAAGCAGGGGATGCTTTAGGGCGGGACTACACGCTGATTGACAGGTGTCTACCAGAGACACCGTCTCTACGTCACTCCTCCTCAGTCAGCCAATCAGAATGTCTTCCCTCGCCTCCTAACCTCACTGCAGGTCTTATCTTTGTCGAGTACCGCCAGAAAACCGACCCACAAAATAATCACCAGTTTGTCTAAGAACTTAAACATCAGTACCCATATTTACAGCAGGCACATTTTAAAACATTTTAAAAGAACTGCAGCAGTGAAAATAAGACGGAAATAAAACACTTAGATTGAATAAAATGCATAAGTTCAGAGGAGGAAACTTCAGACTAACATGTGAGGAAAAGACTGTAACTGAGGACATAAAGAGGCATTCTGACCTTTCACCTCCAGGATCAATCCGACGTCTCGTCTTTGGTCTCCGTTCTCCACCCGCATGGTGTAGTTCCCGCTGTCCTCCTCCTTGGCTCGGATCAGGGTGAGAACACCCGTGTAGCTAAACAGAGCGACACAAACCAGAGACTGCAACTTAAACACAACAGTCGTGGAGGTTCACGGTCGCACCGAGTCCTAACGAGAGGCCTGTTTGACATGCGGGAACTCGTCATTAGTCGACCTCGAGCGGGAGGCTCACCTGGTCTCGCTGAGCTGCTGGAGGCTGGTGGAGATCTCCGCCGTCACGTCGCTGAGCGGGATGCCGTCTTTGAGCCAGGTGACGTGAGCGCTGGGGAAGGAGCTGATTTCGGCCCTGAACTCCCGGACCTCGTCCAGCTCCGCCGATTCATATTCTCTGAACTCCGGCCAGACGGACATGAACTCACTCGCTGTTAGGAAAGAGGCCGACGGACAATCAGCGCTCATTCAGAGAGAATTTTATGAAAGAACACGAAGTAAATAAAACACAGTTGTCGTACCAAAAACTCTAATAGCCAGCTCCTTCGTCTGGCTCTCGTTGCTGATGATATCGGTGATGGAGCACGAGTAGATGCCGCTGTCTTTAGCTGAGGCCTGCGGGATCGTCAGGGTGTAACGGATCTCCTGGTCCCTCTTGTTCTCCTGCACTGTTTTGATTCCACGATTAGCCTGTCAAACAAAAAGGAACATCAGAAACGTTGAGCTTTTGATCGATTGGTTGGTTTCCTCTCTCTGAATATCTTTGCATTGTGGACAAAACAAGACATTTGAGGATGTCATCTTGAGATTTGGGAAACACTGAAAGACGTTTTTCATACTTTTCTGCCACCAAATGACTAAACAACGTTATTTGAGTTTCAGCAATAGGACTTTTGGGAGACTGAACCCAAACACACTCATTCTAGATCTTTTTTTTGTGCTGCATAGGACGACTTGTGTCCTCACCAGTTTTCCGGGGTATTTCCAGTGGTCTTCCAGGATCTCAGATCCCCGAGCCAGACAGGTGACGGTGATGGTGTCTCCCACCAGTAGAGCGGTCCGCTTGGCCGTCAGCTCAACGTGCAGAGCGGCGCCACCTGAGATGCAACAATTAACATTAGCAACATGTGTGGGGGAAATAAAAGAAAGAAAGCGCGGAGCTGGTATCTGAAAGGTGAAGCACCTGCCCAGCCGTGGACGATGTATTCCCCGCTGTAGTGTTCCTCCCCGTTTATGAGAGCCTTGCAGACGTAGGTTCCAGCGGTGAACACTCCCAAAGCGCCCCTCTTGCTGTCGTAAACGCTGCTAACGGGCTGCTGGGTGTCCACGTTGACCAGAGTCACATTAGCACTGGGATCGGACACGCGGCACTGGATCTCCATGTCCTCGTGGTCGGACAGGACGTGGTTGCCAAAGGGCACCAGCGACGGCACAAAGGGAACATCTGGATCTGGAGTAAAAGAAGTTTCTCAGACCAGATGATACAAAGCATTGAATAGAAAACAAATAGACAAAAGCTCCAGGCTGCTGTGTACCTGGCACATAGATGTAGATGCTGCTGTCCTCCGTGTCCTCTGTGGTGTTGCGGCTGTAGAAGCAGGTGTAGTAGCCGGTGTGCATCGCCGTGGCTTTGTCCACTGTGACGGTGGTGACGAACAGGCCGCTGTTGTCCTCCCGCGCTTGCTCGAGCACGTCGATCGGCGTCCCCCAGGCGAGTTTGGCCTCTCCCCGACAGGTCAAGGTGAAGGGGGTGTGGAGGGGCACCACCAGCTCCTCCGCCTGAGGCAGCAGCACGGGGGCGGAGGACGGAGGGAACATCAGAGCGGTGGGGGCTGAAAGAAGAGACGTGTGCAGAGCTCAGTCATCACTAAATCCTCGACCTCTGGGGTTCTCTATCTGCTGAGCCACATGTGTGATCGGGAAAACATTTTCAAGGACCACCTTAGAATAAAATAAAATAATATCACGTTGCTTTGTTTTTATTCATGTGAATATTTGAGCCATCTACTCATCCATCTACCTGTCTGTCTCTCCATCTATCTTCTTGTCTATCCATCCCTCCCCCCTTCTGTCTGTCTGTCCGTCCGTCTGTCCTTGTCTTACCTTTCACTCTGAGGCTGAAGGAGAACTGAGCGGAGCGAGACCCGCTGAGGGCTGTGATGGTGTAGTTCCCGTCGTCTTTCCCCAGAGGCTGTCGTAATGTCAGAACGCTTTGATACCTGGGAGAAAAATAATAATATCTATTATAAATACATTTTATCTCCTGATGCTTCCACGCAGGGACGGTAAATATGACGGCGGTTAGCTTAGCTTAGCTTAAAGACTGGAAACAGGGGGAAACAGCTAGCCAGACTCTGTGACTAAAAATCTACCAGCTCACTGATGTTTTTAGTTTAAATCCTTTATTACTTCGAATTAGATCTATTTAATTCAACTCTGTTTATATACTTTACACATTATACACCAAATTTTATTTTCCTGTTTATGTTTTGACTAATTTGTTGCTGCATTAAAAATCTCCCGGCTGCAGCTTCACATTTATCGTACAAAGATCAGTATGATCTCATCAAACTCGGCAAACAAACCAGATATAATTTCCCAAAAATATTCCTTTAAACGTCTTAATCGCTGTCAGAACTGAAACTGTGAAAGCCTCATCCATCGACACATTAACGAATCACAAGCTTCATTCTCACCGATTCCCCTCCAGGTGGCTCGTCTTGGCGAGGACGTAGTAGCTTTGCGACATGTCTCTGCCGTCTTTCAGCCAAGACACTTTGGGGGCCGGGTAGCCGTCGATGAGGATGGTGAACTCCGTCTCCTCCAAAAGGCTGACGAACTCCGTGGCCAGAATCCCACTGTGGTCCAGCGCCACGAAGGAATTCTCCTCTGAAGAGAGCAACAGAGAAAATAAATGGATGAGAATGGGTGAAAGGTTTAGACTCTGAGTGAGTGAGAGGTGCAGCACAGCGGAGGGAGGACGGGTGGAGGCCTGACACACACATCTGCTGGAGCCATCCCATAAAACACAGTAGCTGTTGTTGAAAGCAGAGGTGAAGCTTTACAGTCGGATGGCAGAAAATGACTTCCACACACCCTGAAACTAAACGCACCTTGTGGACGAATTGAACTGGATGACGATAATGTTACAGTCGGATTAAGTGGGTGGCGTGAGTTTGGCTGAGAACTCATGAAAACAAAAGGTATCCGGGGGTAAAGAAGGCTTACCGAAGACGGTGACGGCCACGCTGCTGACTCGGACCTCGCCGCTGATCTCCTCGGTGACGGAGCACTCGTAGGCGCCGCTGTCCTGAGAGGTGGCTTGTGGGACGCTGAGGGTGTAGACGACCCGGTTAGGAAGAGTCTGCTTCATCTGAACTGCGTCCACGGCCTTTAAGAAACAGGACAACAACACATGAAACCCACAAAGAAACCTCTGTAATAAGATAGTAGAGTTTTACTGCTGCTTAGGACTAATGGTTAAAACACTTGCTCGGCTAGAGCAGATAAATCAGGATCACAGAGCCGTTTAAAAAGCCTGTAATTGCGACTGAGTCCAAAACCAGGAGTTCAGCGTTCCCGGACTCTGGAAAAGGACTTAGAGGAATCCCAATGCAGAGAAACAAGGGAAACGATGAATTATGAATCTGGATATGAATATAAACAAGATTTGCACATGCACATCATTCAGCGGACACTTCAAAAAGCACTAAATGTTTAGCTGGCTGTCATGTGCAGACAGCATCTGTCCTACAAGTCTGACAGTCAATGGGGTCAAAGGATTTACAACCTTCTTCTTTCGAACTGCCGGCTCCCCTCGAGCCATTTGTCCACAACTTCCTGTCAGCGTCCTGCGTACGGGGTTAACTGCAGCAGGAGCCGTTTGGCCGCCCGTCCTCGAGACGAAGACACAACATTCGGTCGCTGCTTTCCTAACACATACTTTGTAACCACTAAGGGCCGTCCTCAGAGCTATATTCCACCAGCGGGTTCAGGGCCAAAAAACATTATTCCCTAATTTAAGGCTCGGTGCTGCTGTGGCGAGGAAATGACATGGAAATGTGACAAGGGGTTGAAGGAAATGGGGCAAGAAAGGCTGAGAAGGTAAAGCTTATTATGGATGAAGCCATAGAGGAGACGCAATTGAAACTTAAAAACACACACGAAGAAAAGGGAAAAAGGGCTGCATCTTGCCTGTTTTTTCGGATGCAGCCACTGCTGATGAAAGTTGAATCCTGTGGGAGCGACACATGTGACGTTGAAGGGCTGTCCGGCTCTCACCGTCTCCCCGCTGGCTTTCACCTCCACGTCAAAATCCTCCACCTCCTCGGGGGCTAAAGGGACCACCAGAGAGTAGATATCAGCACCGTCACCTCACAGCTCCAAACATAGTGACAGATTGATTACCAAGAGCTCATTCGTCACCGACACACACACACACACACACACACACACACACACACACACACACACGCGCGCGCGCGCACACACACACACACACACACACACGGAGTGAAAGCAGACGTGTTAAGTCATCTCTCTCTGTGACAATGACATGATGTCACAGCTCTCATGCAGTGAGATCACCCAGCAGCCATGGACGGATTATGAGACAATGGGCCCCTGGGTACCGATGTGTAAAAGGCCCCCACCACCTCTCCTATATAAGAACAAGAGCCACAGATTCAAAGAGACATATTTTTGGTCTTTTTGTGTCTTGTTGTAGTCGTTTTGTGTCTCTTTTTGGTTGTTTTACATCGCTTAATGAAGTTTGGGATCTTTTTTGGGTCGTTTTGTGCTTTGTTCTGGTTGTTTTGCATTCCTTTGCAGTCGTTTTCTGTCTCTTTTTGGTCAGTTTGCATCTCGTTGTTGTCGTTTGCTGTCTTGTTGTGGTCGTTTTGTGTCTCCTTTTGATAGTTTCGCATCTCTGTGGTAGTTTTGAGTGTCTTTGTGACTTCCCAACAAGACATTAGTTAGCAGTAACTTCAAACAGAAGCTCTGGCCCAGGGGCCCCCCTAACCTATTGGGCCCCTGGGCCTGAACCCAGCAGGCCCCTTCAGTAATCTGTCCATGCCTGCAGCCCTCTCATTGTAAACAGGCTTGGGGATTGATTCCAGCTGTGCAGTTTTAGCATTTGCATCCTATTACTTAAGTGCTTTTTTAAAAACACAATAATTACATGCTCATTCTGAGTTGTTCATTAACACTAGAATTTTAGAATATATTACAGCAAATCTATGAAATGTCCGTTTTCCTCGTCTTCTTGACTTACCCTCGGTCTCCACGGTGTAGATGTCACTCGTGATCGTCCGGCCGTTCACTGTGGCTTCACACTGGTACTGTCCAGGCAAGAGACTTCCAAAGAAGCCTATCTTGTTGTCGTAGTAGGCGAGCATCTCCTCTCCACTGGGGACGCTCCTCAGGGTGACGTGAGAGTAAGGGTCCGACACCCGGCAGGAGATGGGGACCCCCGGTGTGTCCATGGGAACTACCAAGTTTTCGGGGGTCTCTGGGACGAATGGAGCCTGGGGATCTAGGTGTGTGCAAAGCAGAGTCGGGAGGTCACATTAGGTTTCATTGAAAAGCAGAATTTCTAATCCACTGTACTTCTTTTTCATGCTTAATTTCGAAGAGATAACATATTATTCCTAATACAAATTAAAAGTTGAATACATAAGCAATAAAACACACCCTTGGGTTTTGCTGCTACAGCCCTATCTGTTCTGATAGTTAGCTAGTCTCACTTTAAAAGTCCATACACAGTAAACCCCTGACTATAGAGTGCTGCAGGAATGAGTCCTAAAACCCAGAAATGAGTCAGCATTGTTACACTTCCAGTTAACTCATCTCAAAGTCTTATCTGTGCGTTCCAATTCCACCATACTATTTAGTACACCAGGATAAAGATTTAGTATGTCCCAATAGATCCCAATGCATATTATGTCAAATGCAGTTTGCCACAAAATACCAGGATTTTCCTACATTTCCTACAAGCATTTTCACAACGTTTTTCTGGCTATTCTGACAAAGAAAAAACAAAAAGTAAAGGATTTTGAACGCTGATAGTGTGTTTTTAAATTTTCTGTTTTACAATATTAAAATATGTCAGTAAATACTCATCTGGTGAATTTTTTTATTTTGCACGTGTCTTAAAAAGGTGGCGGTTGCTAACAGGTGGCTAAAGGAGACCACTAAGCTAAACGCTAGCTACTACTAGCTTAGCGGTGGTGACGTGAAGTAATGTAACGTATATATATATATATATGTATATACATATATATATATATATATATATATGTTAACCGTGGTGTAGTTTGTTTATAGAAAACCATAAAAAGTGGTGCTCTTTACTGAATAAAACGTGTACATATCCTAAACCTGTGTTTAATTAAAAACGGAGTTTATTTACTCCAATAATCCAAAACTTTCAGGGGAACCAGTGTGATGCTAACTTCCGGGTGAGCCTATCGGCGCCATCTTTTTAAAAAAACGGTTGTTCACCTGGGACGAAGACGTATATTCCCGCCTCATTGTCTTCTTCCGGTTCGCCCTCCAATGACTCATAGGTACACATGTAGTAGTTGGTGTTTTCTACGGTGGCGTTGAAAATGAAAAGCGTCGCCGTGTAGTATCCCGGGATCACTAAGGTGTTTGTCGGCAGCGGCTCGGCCCAAACGACGTTTCTTTTACCGGTGCAGCTGATGTTGAACACGGAGCTGGGCCGGAGGATGAACTCTTCTTCGTTGGACACGATGGTAGGCGGCGACAGACCGGAAGTAACTGAAAGATAGTTTTGTAAACATTAGAGCAACTGTCAAAAAAAAATATATATTATGTATATTAGCCTACTATGTGTATATATATATCTATCTATATATATATATATATATATATATATATATATATATATATATATATATATAGTCATATATATATATATATATAGTCATATATATATCTTTTTTTTAAAATTATTATTATAATAATAATTATTTTTTTTTTAACTTACCTGAAACCAGCACCACCAGGAAACCCCCAAAGACGACCCACGTCTTTAGGCCATCCATGATCATGGATGTTGTAGCCTTAAAGACAGAAAGACGACTTATTTAGTCAACAAACAATGTACCACTGTCTCCACGTTCTAAAAAAGTATATAACATTACGATTTAATCAATAAATCAATGTCTTATTGATTTCTTGCTTTATTAATTAACCCTTAAAGATTTATAGAGTGAATTTGGGGGGGATTCGGCTTGTGGTCTCCCACATCACTGCAGTACTGAAACAGTAAAAATCTGGACTGTATCACAGGATTACGTGGATTATTATTATTTGTTTGTAGGATGAAGATAACAAGACGTTTGAATTCCTGTGCTGTACATGAGATGACAGGACGCGCTGCTAGTGAACATACAAATGGTCGCTAGAGGGCGACACAGTCCACATTTTAACAGCATCAAACCTCTTTGAATCTAATCATCTCCAGTTTGAACAGTCGAGTTGTTCTTTTCGCCTGATTTGAAGAAAATATCCGCTTTTCAAAGCTTTGATTTACAACTATATTGCAAAGTCTATAACATGCACATGCAGACTGTCTTTTTTTCTTGTTTGGCTCAAACATATTTTTTTAATAAAATGTCTAAAGGACCCTTAATTAAGACTTTCTCGTCTCACAGAGGCTGCCAGGTTCGGTTTGGTCACGCAGCTCACCAGCAGACATCCCCCCCCTGTGTGCCTGTCTGTCTGATCTTGGATCAGGGCGTTCAGTCAGGGGCCACACAGTTTGAGAGGCGCTCACTAAAAGAAAACGGGTCAAAACTGTTTTAAATATCTTAACAAAAAAACACCATTCAAGCCATCTCTGCTTCAGGAGTTACTTATTTTATATTTGTTCCTCTTTTTCTCTCTGCGGATATTCAGTTTTTTTTCCCGAAACACTTTTGGCCCCTGACTTGCAAATCTGTCGCTGTGGCTCATCTGAAACTTCCTAAATCATCCAACCTGGGTTTCTGTGACTCTATGATCAGCGGACCCGAACCGTAACCACAAAAAGCACATCAACTGACACAAAAAAAGAGCCTCGTCTCCAACAATTTATTTTTCTTTTGTGGAGGATCCTTCAGCCGCCGCGCGTAAATCTAACCGAGCCTGCTGCCTGTATGTCCGGCTCTTCTTTTACGCCTCCTGCTCCCAAACAAGCGACTCCACAGAATGTGGCAGACTGTAAATGAATCGCCCTGCATGCCTTTGACTAACAGCTGATAAGGCTCGTCTCAACTTTCTGCCCCCCTGCAGAGGGGGAGATATGGTTCACTTCAGTCCCGCTTCAAGAAAAGTTTGATTTCCACGGAAACTTTTATAAGAGACTTAACCCTGACGACAAAATGTGCAATAAAAATAAAAGAAAAGTTTAGAATTTCTCTTTTCTTTCCTATATATTGGAGCACTTTTGAGCACAATCAGTATTCCTCGGGTGGCACAGCGGGGTAGGTGGTTAATGAGGAATGCGTCCGTGGCCCCAAAACGCTCTTCTCCTCCTCCTCTTCCTCCTCTTCCTCTTGGATCCTCTCAGCTGCAGCTCTGGAGCCCACAGTCGGACTCATTTGCAGTGCCGAGTATTTATTTTATTTTAATTCCTCACATTCCACGAGAAAAAGAAGAAAACAACCCAATGATGCGATGCACAACTCCCAATGTGTTCCTCATTACATGCCGGGCGGCGTCCCACAAACGGTCACGTCTTCGAGGGGACACCTCCAGTTGTGCGAGGGCCCGAAACCGAGCGCGTTTCATCCGTCAGCGGCATCTCACTGCTCGGCGTCCAGGGGCGCGACCATATGGTAACCCCCCCCCCCCCCCCCCCCCAAAAAAAAAAATGTAAAGTCTAAAAGAATATAAAAGTTGCATGCAAAAGGTTTCAGGGCGGCAGTGCAAACCCATATCAGCGAATACAACTTTTCAATAAACTTTTAGTTTGTTTTAAGAACAGACCTTTCACCTCATAATTGGATAAACTAATTAAGTCTGCAATTAAACTCCTATTCGACTTTTTAGAGTATTGATTTATGATGCATTCCTCGCGCGTTATTCCATTAAGAAAAAAAACACTTTTTTCTTTTTGATAAAAAAACGAGTTTCAATCATCTTTTGGATCCCGGCAACCTCTCAATTACCTTTCAGTAAATCCCTCTTTGTATTCCTTTAGTACATCCACTCTGTGAAGCGCTCGCTCCAAAAGGCGCAGCGAGGGTCCTTTTTTTGTTTTGTTGCAGCGGCTGTAATCCTCAGAGATCCGGCGCTGCGAGAGCATATGTGCGACCCTCTGTCCGCATCCGCGACCGTCCTCGCAACTGCGCTCCAGCTAAGCGACCTGTAACTGATTCAATGTTACAGTCCTCCCTCCCCTCCCCTCCCCCTCTCCCTCCCTCCCTCCGAGAGAAAAAAAAGTAATCATCTGGCTCAAAGTAAATAACTCTCAGGAAATGACACCCCTCCTTCTCTTCTCCCCCCTTTACAGCGCTGGACCCCTTTTCAAAATAAGAGTCGTTTTCTTTTAGTGGGGGATCTGCAGACGAATATCCCGGAGACACGCGGAGAAGAACAGCTTTTTAATGTTGTTCTTTTTTTAAAATAATTTGGGTGCAAGAACTTTTTTGTCTGAACTGATGCTGTAACTTTTCTTAACTTCTTGTTTTGTGAGTGCAAACTGTTTATAAGTCTTTTTAACGAGCGGGGTCACCACATTACAATGCAAATGTGCGCTTTTCGTGCAAACCCCCCCCCCCCCCCCCCAAAAAAATAGAAACTTATTTTCTGCAAGATGCAAGGCAGCTCAGCCAGTTTCTTGTAGCGCATCAAAGTGGGAACAGTGGAGCGCTGCACTCATATAGAGGGCGCTCCAACACCATCACAGCGCGAGCCAGACCCTCACACACACACACACACACACACACACACACACACACACACACACACACACACACACACACACACACTTCTCCCTGTGTTATTGTTCTTGAGAATTGCATTGAAAGAAATGACACCATCCGGGTAGTTCTTGTTTTTGTCATGACTCAGCGACGCACACATGTGACCGTCAGCTGTTTACCGAGTCCTGCTCCACAGCCGTTATTATTAGTATTCTCTCTTTCTTTATTATACGGACACCCCGGGGCCCTCCTGCCGGGCAGCAGGAGGATAAAGGGCCGCTATGAATCACCTATCTGTGGGCAGAGAAGAGGGGCATCAGACCGGTGTGTCTCTGCATTAGCAGAGCCCTGGGGCCGAGGATCCCCCCCGCCCCCCCTCCCATGCAGCCGTTTGTTGCAATTACTTCCACATGTTGCCCAAAAGAACAGTGTCCTTGTTCTCTAAAACAAAGGATCTCAGCAAAGCAAAGCTTACTCACTGTTATGGATCTGATTTTAACACCTTTTTTTCTGCCCCCCCCCCCTTAATTTAAATTAGCTTGAGGTCCATTAGATCTTACAGACAGTGTTTTTGAGGCCAACATGTATTCACATTGTTCTTCTTGTTGTTTTCATTACATCCAGTACGATGAAGGGCAAATATGTAATATGTGGCGTCACACACACTTTAAAACACAACAGAGTTCATTGAACATAATAAGTCATTAAACCTGGAACAGTCTGCAGGCTTCCAACTAAATATCACTGAGAGGTTCGCTGAGTCATGACAGGTGTGTTGTTGTCTAAAGATGACGAGGCAAAAACACTGTTTTTCATCACTGATCAGTTTTGAACAACTCGTCTTCTTTCAGACTAGTGGAAATAAAACGTTTATTTTACTACTTTGTCTGTTTGCGTCTGTAGATTTCTCCTAAATTCACCAAAAGATTTTCAGAAAACCTATACAATAAATAATTGTCAACATATGTATTCAGCTGGTGAAGTTTCATGTGATATCTGTTAAACATCTCCCTCATTCACCCGTAGTGTCTGTCCTTAAAAGGTTATTTCGTAAATATCCAGCTGATGCTCTGACTGGAGGCAGAAGCAGCTTTAAACTCCTCTCAGTCAGTCACAATGTTTCCACATCACCGCTGAAACAAACACACTGCTCTTCACCAACAGCTCCTTCCTGGTGACTCTGACTGTCCACCAGGGGGCTTTGAACAATATAAACAGCAATCTGTGTCCGAATAAGTAGATTATATGTTCAAAGGGGATTTATCAAACAGCCGTTTAAAACCGAACAGATTGAGCGTGAATAAGATCACTTCGGCTCACGCTTCGTCCTTCCTGTGTCAAAACATGGGCCCTGAATCCGTCAGTGAGAACATCCTGACACGCCTCTGTGTTGAGGATACTCCTTAATTAAACGTGTGAGCATTTGGTTGGAGCTCAGCAGGTTTTTGTTGTTGTCTAAAAGTTGTTCTTCAGGTCAAATATGAACCATTATAGATGTATTTCTCTCAATCTGTGACTTTTAAGTCTGATTCATCCAACACACCGGTTTGATTACACGTTAACATACAACATGAGAGGAGGAGGAATCCACCGTCTGTCTGTCTGTCTGTCTGTGGTCCTGGTAGGAGCTGTCCATTGTGCTGAAACGTTCTCCTCTCAGTCAAAGCTTCACTGACTCGTATCGATTCATCTCAATAAATAAAGAAACAATAAATAAATAAATTATTTTTGTTTTCAGGAGCCTTGACCTCCATGAAGCATGAGGACCGGAGAGCAGCTCAACGGACTCCTGGTGAGTTTTTATAAACACTCCATATCAAATGAATTCATGAATACAAGTGTCATAAAATGCTTAGATTCATATTTTATTGGACCAGTTTTAACAGATTTAAACACAAACTGTGTTCATATCTGAACAGATCAAAAATAAACAAGTGGAAGCAAAAAAAACAATAAACACATTTCTGAGTCCAATCATAAAAACTAATTAGCCAAATAAACAAAAAAATAATAAATAGTAGAACTCCTCCCTGTTTATGAATGACCCTGACCTGCATGGTTTCTGCAAAGATTCACGTTTAATTGACTTTTACTTTGAAATGGTCATACACACACACACACACATATACACGCATACATACACACACACACACACACACACACACACATATACACGCATACATACACACACACACACACACACACACACACGCATACATACACACACACACACACACACACACACACACATATACACGCATACATACACACACACACACACACACACACACACATATACACGCATACATACACACACACACACACACACACACACACACACAGGGGGAGACAGGGGTTGGTTGGATGCAGCTATTTTCTGGTCACAGAAACAAAAATATGATGATCCCTAAATATTTGCTCTCTTGACCTCCACTGATCAACATGTTCAGTGAAACTGGTCTGTGGACTAAACATATAATAAAGTTGTCTTGGTAACACGTTACTTCAGTATTAATGTAACTTACTGTATTTGAAAGATTACAAATGTTTATATTGTTAGTTCATTTTTATTTTTGATAATAATTAGACACTCCTCCTGATACATCGCCTAAATGTTGTTGTTTGGTTTTGAAAATGTTGCAGCGGTTCCATTAAGTCGTGTTTTCTGCTCTTGTTTGAATTAAACTCATTTGAAGCACATTGAGACCAACCAAACCCCAGAAAACATCTGTGTAAACAATGCGTATTTAATAGCTGAGATCTGAAACTTATGAATATTCTGACATGAGTGGAAGGTGTGTCACAGACCCTGGTCTCCCCAAATCTACAAATCAAATGTCACACATTGATTTGGTCCCCAAACGATGAAACCTGTTTCTAGATAAACAGCAACGTGCAGGTCAAATCTGGCCTCTTGGCTCCTGGGAAATATAGTTCATTCTGTTCTGAAGACAGATCTTCCTGATCCACATCTCTACCCATGAAGGTTCATTAGTAAAGTGAAACGTCTCTTTAGGGGGGAGAAAAAAAGAGACAACTTTATTTCCCCTCTCTTTCCACACCGGCACTTCAGCTTCTTCCAGCCTCCATCTCTCCGCATGAGACAGCAGCTGCAACCGGCTGAAAAGCGCCTCTTATTAATTGTCTTTTGTCATGCGTAATTGCCACATTTTCAATGGTTGGTCCGAGGCCCTGACGAGAGAGAGCGCGCGAGGTCTCTGTGCAGCGCCTCTTTCATCTGACATTTCACATCTCGCGCACACTTTGCTTTTGCGTTATTTCTATTTATTTTGAGCGGTTTGTGTTTGATAAATGTGATCGGAAGTTTTAAAGTTTGGGGACGAATAGATCCACTCTCATAAATGAGCTCCAGCGCCATTTAAAGAGGCGCGAGGTCGCGTCCTGATGGGGCTGAGAAGAGGGGGGACAGTCTGCGCTGCATTGGTGTTTCACACCTGCAAGGGAGCTCTAATTCGATTAATAGGAACTTCAATATATATTCATTAGGTGCCCCCCCCCCCCCCCCCCCCAAAAAAAAATAATATACGATCACCAGCGGGATTGTGAAAGGGGACCATTTATTCCCCGCTCTGAATGGGTCCGCGTGGGACCCAAAAAAAACTTCACCTGCTTCCCCTCTCAATTAGGAATGTATCCCAAACTCTGACAGAAACGAGTTAAATTAGGCGTCCGCTAATTTTCCAGCGGCCCCTCCCACGTAATCCCCCCCTGTGAGTCTTTTCCCATTCGAGCCCATGTGCCCCCCCTCCCTTACCCCCTTTTAATTCACCATAAGTTGAAAGGTTCAAATAGTGCCTAATGAAACAGTGACTAAATCGTCCTCTGTCGCTCGGAGGAACCCTGTCGCTGTCTCTCAAAGCGCTCTCAGCGCACAAGCCGTCGGGGGGTCTCCAGGCTAAATGCGGGTCCCAAAGCAGGACAATCTAACCTGTCAAAGCCCTTTGCCCACTTCTATATATCCCCCGTTCTCTGGGCTTTTTTTCTCTCTCTCTCTCTCTCTCTCTCTCTCTCTCTCTCTCTCTCTCTCGAGCCATGGCGGCATAATCAACCGACGTGGGACCGAAAAACGCAATTAAACTCGCTTTGGACGGCGCAAATCTTTTCAAAAGTGAACATTAATGGGGAGTATTGGCTGCTCCCCATGGGGGCGTTATTGGCTACCCTTTTTGTGGGCCGACCTAAGGAGACATTACAGCTACACTTGGAGCTGTGTTAAATATTGTTTCGAAATGAATAAAAACCATAATGACAGCTTAATAATAGCTGTCCATTAATGGAAATGGTTTCTCGTAAAGTCTCTGGAAGATATAACTGCCCTTAATGTGCAAAACTCCTCAGCCTTTACGCACGAGTGGCCAAAAAAAGTAGCAATGTATAATATAAGTCTAATAATAGCTGTCAGTTTTTAAAGATGGAGTTGTGTTTGCATAATTTTAAAAGGTTTTTTACATATTTACGTTTTTCCCCAGTATATCTCTACAACTATGGGACCAGTGCTTCCTGGTAATGAATGCGTCATCATAAATTGATAATAATCATAATAATAATGCCTCATAGTCTTTTGCAGAGTATTTATTTTGAAATGCAATCATGAAGAACTTTTATTTATGTGCCTCATTTTAATTGAAGTCTCTCAACTTGCAGTGATGCAAAAACACATTTAATTATATATATTTTTGTCAAATTCTTAATGATTCGAATATTTGTGTTTTTAGATCCTTCATCTGTCAAAACAATACACTCACAACTTCTTAGGTCAACTCGTCATGTTTATTACAATAAATACACATTATACATAGTTTACAAATGGTTGCGTACAGGGCTCCACACAGGTTCGGCCTGTGCTGTGTCTATAAGGGCTTTTCATCGGGCGATGGTTACAAACACTTACTGGGGTTATGTGAGCTAGACCCGGGTCTGTAGGCGAGAACCCGGAAAGGGGTCAAAACACGTCATCGTTACGGCACACAGTAGGTCATGTTTCCCGAGATTTCACCACAGCGTTAAAACACGTATTCACATTTCATTCCTTTTTAAAATTTAGAAGCAGGATAAACATGAAACGGATATTTTAAACACTTCAGTTTTCATGCAGGATGTTTTTTTCTGGGGGGGGCCCAGAGGTAACCTGATGCCCATAAAAGTGCCAGGCAGCAGCGGGGGTCTGGTCCCTCTCAGATGGGTGACACCTCTTTCTCCTCCGACGCAGAGGCCGGAGACAGAGACTCCTCGTCCTCCGACCTCGAGTAGTCCGTGAGGCCGCTCGTGCACTTGCAACCGCTGCTGTGCGCGCTCCTCTGGGTGGCTTTGCCCTCCTTCTTGTGCTTCACCCTGCGGTTCTGAAACCAGATCTTCACTTGCTTCTCCGACAGGCTCAAGTACGTGGCGATTTCGATTCTCCTGAGCCTGGAGAGATACATGTTCGTGGAAAACTCCCTCTCAAGTTCCAGGAGTTGCGTGCTCGTGAACGCCGTGCGCATCCTCTTGCCGTTCTGTATGTGGCTGTTGTCGGAGGCGCCTGTTGGAGTAAGAAACATATACAGTCAGACGTTTAGCTTTTTATTATCACAAAAAACTCAAATCAGATGCAAATGGCACAAAACATCGCGCGTAAATCCTTGTGCGTAAAAGCCGAGCGTTTAGTTTACAACTAGCTGAATGTGTAGCTATCGAACAGGTGGCTTACCAATAGAAAGACAGTGATATCTCCTCGGGTCTGTGACGCTGAACGTGGGCGTGCAGACAGGTGTGTGTCCCGGGTGCGCGAGTGCAGGAGACTGCTGATGAGCTATCCTGTGACAGTACTGCGCCTCCACGCCCGGAAACTGACTCTTCAGCATGGGAATGCCGCCGCGGGAAGAGTGGAGGTGGGACGTGACGCACAGCGGGCAGACGCAGAAGGTCCCCGTCTTCCTGGACGGGCACATCGGAGAGGTGACCGTCATGACGCTTGGAGAGTGCATGCTGATGGGGATGAGGAAGTCCTGTCCCGGATGCTCCACCGGTCCGGGTCGAACTGCATCTTTGATTATTAAAGAATCGACGTAAAAAGACCTCGACATGGCTGCGCCGCTGATAAGTGATCTCTCCGCTCTCAAGATGATGGCCGTTTCTCATCTGAACCCCCTCGGGATCTCCAAAGGTGCTTATGTTTGATGGTTCAACAAAAGGGACCCCGAAGAGGGCTGGCCCTGCAGCGTCACCCACGTGCGCACCCGGCTCCGAAGGGTTTACACTGTCAGCGACCCAAACCACGTGATGTCTCCCTGGGCCTCCAATCACAACTTGCAGATTTTTCTCTTTTTTCTTTTCATCCCCGAATTTAGGAAAGTCTTGTGCACTGGAATAATACAACCAGACACATTAAATATATATATTTAAATATGTCCTAATGAACTATGTAACTTCATCAGACACAATAACTGAACCATCTTTCTGAAATGATGCCACAAAAACTAAAGCTTTAAAAACTTGTTTTTTCCACACACATGCTGCTTGTTTTCATGGTGTTTGATTTGGGATTCATAGGATTTAGGAAAAATAATTCTGAGTTGTAAAATATATTTAGAAATACCTCCATCACTTCAAAATATAAAAGAAATACACTAAATACATCGGATGTGCTGGAATGAGCTGTTGTAGCAGGTGCAGTGGAAACAGAAACATATCTGTTTGTATCTTATAACTTCACTGTTTACATTTACAATATTCATTTGTTTTTCAAAAAAAATGTGTTTATTCTTAACGTGACTTTGTAATAAGTCCAAAGCAAAAGCTATATGATGGAATCTATCCAGACCTTTTATTTTTTAGATTAATTTCCCCTAAATGCGATTTAAGGAATTGTGCACGCGACCACATAAACACTAATTGCCCGATCGTTCTCTGAATCCGGTTGGTTCAGCTCTCGCTCGCGGCAATTAAAGAATTATGAACCGATGGAGAAGTCTGCGCCGCGGTCATTCGATGGCGATTAGGATTCAATTAGAAAGTGTTTATAAAGGCCGGTCTGTGCGGAGGGTAAACAGGCAGCTATTCCAGAAATGCGCTAATCCCTCATCTTGTGACGCTAATTAGCGAGTTTGATCCCCCCCCGGGCGGGTCACCGGTGGGTTTAGCTTTCATCTCGCCAAGCAACGCCTCGGACCTTCAGACGGAGGTGAGCCGTCCGCGGGCTTCTGCTACGTTTAGACGGTTCGTTTTCTCCTCCGACCCCGGGGAGACAAACACAAGCGGAACGGGCCTGATGTGGATGCAAAGTTTGAATTTCTATTGCACCTCCTTTTTCTTTTCTTTTTTAATAAAACCCCCTCATTATGGAGCAAACTGGAGCGCGTATTGGAGTGTGCGTTAAAACGCATGCCTTTTGAAAGAATTAGAAAGTCTTTAAAATCCAACCAGAGTAATGATGGGGAAAAAAAACATGTCTGTCGCACAGACAGTAATTGCTCTAATAAAGTGAACGCAGCGAGGAAGACGCAGAGTTGTTATGGTGCAGATAACAGTCTGAAACAAGAGAGAGGGAGAGCAAACCAAGCGGAATGATGCGTGGCGCGCGCCCTCAACACACCATGCGAGCTCTAATATTATTTTTCCATAATTCTGCACGATAAAATTTCATTGTCTATTAAGTAATCCCACAAATGAGAGCCTTTATGAGGCTATAATGAGGCCTAATTGCCGGGACTAGTGGAGCCACGTGGAAGGATTTAGGAAGCGCTAAGCCGTCGGGTACAGCACAGGCTGTTACCTCGCCATTACTTTCATAATTCAAGGAGAAAATTAGACCATTTAAGGGAAAGAAATCCTTTGATTCCCTTTATTCTGCTCGGGGTGACAGGGCTGCAGTTTTTTTGTGGGGGGTTGAATGTGCAACAAATGGAGCCGGTGGTATATCACTCACTGTTTTAAAGGTTATTATATAAAACAGGGAGAATTTCAGAAATGTGTAAAGCTCTCCGGGCCCCACCTCTCACTCGCCTCTTCTTTCTCTCCAACGTCCTTTTTACATTATAGTGCAGCGGTTACCCTCCACTGTTCACCCCCTTTTCAAATCATGTTGATGGGCAATTAATCACTGGCCCATTCAATAACATGAAAATTAGATTTAAATAGCTGGATTTAAGGAGGAAAAAAAGAAAAAGGTTAATTCTCTGCAGTAGTTTCAAGTTTCTTCTCCTCAGTGGAAAACATTTCTAGTATGAGTTTGCATCAAAGAGAGGGAAAAGGTGTGTGTGTGTGTGTGTGTGTGTGTGTGTGTGTGTGTGTGCCTGTATCAAGCTCCTCCCAGTAGTAAAAAAACACACAAACTTGTAAAAGTGCACCGCTGAAGTTCCCCCCCTCTCATTCACGTTGCATCCCATGCCATATTATACCGTGAAGAAGTCCATTAATGTTTTGTTGAACAAGCGTCATTAACTTGTTTCAACGCCTTTTTACAAACCTGGCATTGTTGCACTGGGGCCAGTCTGCGGCCCATCTTTGGCCAATACAGTGGATGATTTGCCCCTTTATCTGTTACCAGGCAACAGATCCTGAATACCAAAACTCAAAGGGGAAACACTCTGGTCCGCCGTATAGATCTCAATGGCGATGAAGGGGGGAAATGAACAATGATCCTGTGGACAACATAATGCCACGCAATGACTTTTCATTAACAATTATCTGCTTGATGTGAATAGCAGCTGCAGTGGCCGCTCTCCATCTCGCGGTCCGCAGAGAAAGAGGCCGGCCGGTGAATGGCGTCCCTGCAGCAGGAGTTTAGGGGGCTCCGCGGCCTCCGTGAATGCGAAATCTAATTTATATCTCGGTGAATAATTAGGTTTCTATGCAAAAATGAGTTGGAAATAATTACAGTTTAAGACACCGTGACAACTCGGCGAGAGAAACAAAGGAAAGCCGTCCCTTTTAATGTCTCGCAGCAGGAAGTTAATGGAGAGGAGAAGTCCCGCCCCTTCCGGTGGACCGCCATGGGACCTTATTTAAGAAGAAATATGTTCGGTGGTACAACGGTGAGAGATGAATAATTTATTATCCCGTTGCAATTTGATCCATAAAACTATTAAGATCATTTTGCACGTCAAGAAAGTTGCATTTGTTGTAAAACTATAAAAAGATGTAATTAGAAAGACGACCTCTTGTAAGTGTCGTCTCTCTGAAGCTACGATGTGTTTCGTAACAGGATGTTCTCAACAACGTCTCACTCGTTCTTTCTCTTTTTGTCTGATAAAATGAGTCGCTGGGTGAAAACACATCGGGTAAGAAAACGTTACATTTGTGCGTGGAACATAGCTACGTTAGCTAGCTAGCTAGTCAGGGTATCTTCATTCAATGGTTCGTATGATATCTTACAAAAAGTTACTAGTTATTTTTCCTGCGTTTTTTTGCCTCCGAAAGTCCAGCAACACGTGTCGTCACCATAGACTGTTTATAAGAAGTGGACGTATCATGATGACGTCATTCATTTGTTTGTGGACTGATGTTTTGAAGCATAGTAGCCCCGCCCTAAAGCATCCCCTGCTTTATGGTCTGTTTGACTCTAAATGGACCATCATGTACTAAATGAACATCATGCTGTATTGAAGAAGACTTGAAACTAGAGATTGAGACCATAAACTCATGTTTACAATGTTTACTGAGGTAATAAATCAAGAGAGAAGTAGAGTCATTTTCTCATAGACTTCTATACAACCAGAGGAGTCGCCCCCTGGTGGACACTAGAGAGAATGCAGGTTTTAAGACACTTCAGCATCGGCTTTACTTGTCAGAAACGGAGGTTGCCGCCTGCTCGTTACATTAATACAGTCTTTTCAAAATAAATTGCCGTCATCACAGGAAACTACCCAGTTAGGTTTAGGTAATAACACTACTTAGTTAGGTTCAGGAAAAGATCATCGCTAATAACTACGGAAGTGCTGTTACTGAGGTACTGAGGAAGTTACATGACGAATAAATCAACGTTGACTTCTCGTTTCACACGGGGAACGAACAGAGGTCTCTTTGTTGAGTGTAATTATGGCGCATTGTTTTTTGTAGGTATAGCTACCAACGCTGGATGAGACCAGCCCGAGGTAGCCGAGTTATCATCGTGACGAGAGATGTAGTTCACCGATCAGTTTAACACAAAAACTAATTATACTACAAACTATGATTCAAAACTGAAACTTTCTTGACATGACACATGCAAAAAGATCTTTTAAATTAACAAAAATGATATTTGTAATTCATGGCATAATTCAAATGGGATCCAAACAATATTTGATTCTTGCCGTTGACTACTTTACATATTTCTTTCTGAAGTAAGGGACACTGGAAGAGGAGGGGCTCCACCTCTATACGGGATATCGGGCCGATACAGACTCGAATATCTGGATCAAATATCGCTGACAGTGTGGCCGATCTATTCAATTCTCTTTATACATTATAATATACATTATTTACTTGAATTTTAATTTAAGTTTTGACAAATTTGTTGCTGCATTAAGGTTTGAAACTTGTAACTCCTTCTTACTTTTGAGGTTTTTTAACAAAGTAACAATTTATTATTCTAATAACAAATAACAATTCAGTGCATTTATATTTATATTATATTTTGTTAGATTTTGTTTAACAAAGGAAAGCAATGTTTAAGTCAAGCCTGATGTTTCCTTACAGATGCTTTGTGTTAGGACTGAAAGTTTAAACCTCAGTTGCAGAAACAGAGCAGTAAACATCTCTTTCAGTGATTGTTGTGTCGCAGCTCTGTCCTTGAAAACGGTTGGTGTGATTGGGAGCAGACAACAGTGGTGTGCAGCGCGGCCCTCTCTCCTATAGAAAAGTAAAGTGACAGCTTCAGTGTGAGAGGAGGCTGCCGAACAAAGCCGGCGAGGACCCCGTCCGCGGCCTATAGAGACGTCCCGCGCCAGGCTCCCCTCTAATTAGGGAGACGCTCCTCCAGTCGCTCAGAGCCGCTCGGACCAGACACTCCAGACTGAAGTGTGTCCTCCCTGCGCAAACAAAAAAAAAAAAAGAGTGCGTCTGGATGTCCACACTCGACGCAGCATGTGTACGCGTCTGCTCACAATTAAACGAGCCTGGAAAATGAGATAAACGCCGACTGATAGCGACGCCGGTCACGGTTAAGTTCCCAGAGAAACGTCTTCATTAAAGCTCGTCGTTCGAGGCCCTGATTTGTCCCTCTGCCTCCTCTGTTTGTTTCCGAAAGACTAAGCAAATGCCATTACAGAGACGGCACAGAGCAGCACTTATTTCAATCTTTTCTTGCTCGAGTTGTCAAATCGTCCTGATACTCCGTCGTGTTTTTAACGGGAAGCCTTTCCATCGTGGGTCACGTTGTAGTGTGCTGTTCTCCGCTGTAAGGACTCATTATTGTGCTCCTCGCTGGTTTCCAAGAAGATCAAGATGCTGTTTGGTCTTCGTTAATGATTGGCTTTTTATCCAAATTATTTGTGTTCAGAATGATGCCTTTAGGCTCCTCCACACAGACGCCAGGAAAATAACGTCTGCATTGCATGTTTCTGACAAACCATGGATACCTTTAATGTAACTTTTTGTTGTATTTTTTTATTTTGCATTTGGTCAGAACACAAGTGAAGACCACAAGTTTAACGAGCAGGTGTTATTGAATTACGTGGTACGACTGGGCGATGAGGAGAAAATCAAAACATTCTGACCAAATACCTCAGTATTAATATTGTAAAGTTTACTTTTGGTGCTTTCACAACATAATCACACGATGAACGCTTTGATAAATTCTCACCAGTAATGTGGATATAATGACCAAGTGGGTAGAAGGAAATAACAGAAGAGGTAGAGCAGTCTGACAAGCCTTGTGACGTATCACGATATCCAAAATCTGAGACGATATCTAGTCTAATATCACAACATCAATATAATATTGATATACTGCCCATCCCTATAACAGGTTGGTGGAAGTGGTCGTGGATATATCGAAAAATCACAGGACTTTCACCCAGTACACCGCTGTTTGTGTCGTGTGTTTGTTGCGTAACGTTACGAAAGAGTCTGCTCAGGGAAGTTATTTATTCGTGGTTGTTACATCGCTCCGTTATGATTTTAACACAAACCATGATATTTTAACCAAGTAGTTAACTAATCGTTTCATGGCGTGAGGAAGTCCTCAAAGGGCAGGTGGGAGGTTTGGTCAACCGGTCAAACGAACACAGGACCTTCACCCAGGAGACTGCTGTTTGTGTTCAATGTGAAACCAAAAGTAAACGTTGACTTTACGTGTCACGTTGTGTAAGAAGATCCACTCAAGGCGTTTTTTAAATGTATTACCGTTGTTACATTTGTTATGTTACGTTGTAACGTTATCTTTTCAACACAAATCCTGATGTTTTTTCTAAACCCTAACCAATCGTTTTACAATGTGAGCCTCGTTTCTGCAATGATAATAATAATAATAATAATAATAATACGTGGCTGATATGAAATATATCTTTGGCTCCGAAACGTCGACATCCAACGTCTCCGGTATTCTCCAGATTCGTACGATGCCAAACATTTTTTCTGCCGTCTTGTGTTGACGAGGAACATCTCTACCATGCGACACAAATTCTTCCTCAAATACACAAAATAAAATCCGCTGTGGTTCTAGATGGAGAGCTGATCAGCTCCTCCTGACCTGCGAGGTCCCCCCCCCCCCCCCTCCTCTGCTCTCACAACAGACAGACCCTGACTTCCCCCTGAAACCTAAATCAGGAAATGTTCCAAAGAAGTGAATGACAGGAGTTTCTCCCCCTCGATCTAAAGGAGGTGATATTGTAGCCCTTTTTTTTCCTCCCCTTTTGAAAGGGGGAAATCCTCGGG
Organism: Anarhichas minor; assembly: GCF_050575085.1. Taxonomy (NCBI): domain Eukaryota; kingdom Metazoa; phylum Chordata; class Actinopteri; order Perciformes; family Anarhichadidae; genus Anarhichas; species Anarhichas minor. The sequence goes on along the minus strand of NW_027466456.1, from coordinate 770,026 downwards.
ATTGAGCTTGTGTGCTGGAGCGGAAGCAGACTGGAATGTGCGTCTTTTGTCGCCGTCCGGCGCCATGAATAGACTTCGGGCCGCGATCGCTCTGTCCGCTATTTATCAGACTGTGGAGAAGCAAACAAACCCCAAAATGTTTCATCCGCACCTTATACCTGTCAATCACGCCTCCAATAACAAACCTCCGCTGAAGCAGATCCAGGAACCTGCAGCTTTTTCACTTTTAATGAGCGTCCTCTCGGCTTAATTCATGCTACATTTAGCCAATGAGGACCGTTCAAGGCGTTCAGAGGGACCTTATTTGTAGATGAATAATATTTCTGATCGTGTTCTTTCCTCAGATTAAATATTGATTTGGGAAACGTGTCACACTGAGTAGAGTTTGCCATTATGTCGATTTCCGTCGCGGCCCCGTTAGCGCCTCTCGGGCAGCTCGTCGCTCTAAACCTCATCCCGGGTCTCTCTCTGCGTCTGAGGTCAAAGAGAGGCTCTCAAACAAACGGGGAAAAGCTTTCTTAAATTGAGATGACGGATGCATTTCCCATCTATTATTGTGAATACAGTGTGATTTACTGGAGGATTCGTGGCAGAAGTTTGAAGGGAGGCAGAGAGATGGCTGTCAGGATCTCATTCTGCTCATTTGGACGATGAAGGGAGCGTCGATCTGGTTTCTCCTCCGTTCTTCGTCTTCAACGTCGTTACAGCTGTTCGTTTATGTTCCACTGTTCTGCAAAAACACAAGCCAGCGTCTTTGAAATCCTCCGTGTATTCTACATGAACGTGTTCCTTCATGTGATTCTCGTATTCAGAGGATTATCGTAATAATACGTCTTAATTGGCAGTTATTTTACTGTCTTTCTTTGTTTTTAAATTCTCAGATATGGAGCTCAAACTAAAGCTTTAAAAACCAGAAGACAGACTTTGTCACTTCAACACTTTCAGTTTTGCTTCATAGTAGAAGAAAGGACTTCAATAAGTGTTTGACTTTAGATCATGACTATACATTAAACATGAAAGATGATGTGTGACCCTCCCAACAGGAGGCATCTCTGGAGGGGCATCACAAGGTTTCATAGCAGAGGAACTCCTCAAGTGTTTCTTTAAGCCCAGCAGAGCTGATTACACAACAGGCTGATAACTGTGCAGCAGGCGGTTTTTGGGGGCATCACATGAACCAGCTGGAGTGTGTTGGGCAGCTGAACCCCTCCTCAGGAACACAGACCTCAGGTCTGGCATGTTCTGGATGTGTGAGGTGTTATTTTATAATTCAGGTGATTCAGTTTAATTAAACCATAAAAAAAAATCCCATTTAGAGCTTTTAAACACTATAGGGCAAACAATGAACTCATAGATATCACCATGAAACTTCACCAGTTGATTACTCACATTAAGATGATTGTTTTTTGTATTGCAAGTTTTCTGATATTGTATGTTTAAATATGCAAATGAGGCATTCTCTTTATTAAATATGTGCTGATTTTCATACATTTCCAGAACATAAATCTGAACATTGAAAAAGCAGGTTCATAATTCTTGTTTCATGTTGTTGACATATTAGAGTCAAAGGTTTTTACATTCAGGATATCTCTCTGTGTCGCTCCATGAACCAGAAAATACTGTCAACAGACATAAAAACATCATTTTCACCATGTTTTAGTAGCAAAATGTTGTCCACTAGTCTGAAGGAGAATGTTCTGGAAGACCAATGAATGAAAAACAGTGTTTCTGCCTTAATAAGCTACAGTGTTACTGTCTAATTAGGATGTGGAATATTAATACAATTAATGATCTTAAGTCCAAATAAATCTTCAAACATTGCGTTTTACATCATTTCACTTCCAGAGAAGGTGAAACCATCATATCGTTTACACAGACTTCTACGATTTCTTCTGAAAGGAAGATAAATCAAATCTATTAGAAACAAACGAATGAATAAACAATCAATAAATCCACAATAAATATAAACTGAATGAATGAAATCTGAAGTCCTCAAAACGAAACTGTATTAAACAGTTATTGTTCAAAGCTCACTGTCGTTAATGTGATTAGTAACGTCTGTGCTGTGAACAATACTTCTTATTGAAGCGAATGAAGAGCAGTGAGGTACAGAAAACAACCTTTATGAATATATTCTTCATACAATAAATGCACTTATGCGTTCTATGTTTCTGATCGGTGCACGTTGCTGTTAGAAGTCAAACTAATCTTAAATAAAACTTCTGTAAAGATGTTGGGGTAAGACAGGAAGTCCAGAAAGTGTAACGACTAAGTATATTCACTTCAGTGTACTGTCCTTTAAGGTACTTGTACATCACTTACATTTTTTGTTTTATCTTTATACATCTTTCTGTCAGTTATAGCTACTAGTTACTTTTCAGATTAAACGTTTCATTCAAAATATACGTTATTACATATGATGTAATAATATTTCCCGAATACATCTGATTATTATAAAGGTATGGAAAGGGCCGACTATGTGTAACGAGTTTAGTTTAGTTGATACTTAATAAAACTTTGTCTCCCGTCAAATCAGGATTTACGTGTGACAGGAATTCACCGCTCAATCTGGACAGGAAGGCCCGCCCCCAAAGCCAGTTGATTGACAGCTCGGCCCTTAAAGGAAAAGAAGAAACATTAGAGAAAATAATGAGGAGAATATAAAGGGATGGAAATAAATAAAGTACATTATATCAAATAAATGTACTTGTTCATTCTTAGAACGATTCCTCCACTCTCCACAAACCCTTCGCGTCTCAGAACAAAAACACAGAAAAAGTCAAAATAATCAATCGTCTTTATTTAAAAAGTCTGTTTGTTGCTTGTTCACGACCTCAACCACCTGCACAGCCTCTCCCATCATACACAATACATTAATACATGTTCTGTATTCTGCATCAATGCACATTGTACACAGAAGCTGCTGGGATGGAGGCGCTAGGAGAAATACGGTGTGTGTTTTTGTAAAACGAATCCTGCACCAGCGTTGTCCTCATCAGCCAGTCGCTGCAGGATCCTGGTCTGTGTGAAAGTTCATTTAAAGTAATTTAACAAGTGTTTTGCTCCACATTGTTTGCATTTCCAAGTGCATCGGGGATTTTTGGGTTGTTTTTTTTACCCGCATCCAGACAGCGGAGGTCAGCGCCAGCAGCTCCTGTCTGCATCGTCCCAGCTCTGTGCCAGCCGGATAAATGGACAGAGTGTTTGTAAGCTGTCTGAGCTTTGTGTTTGCACAGAGTCGCAACTTTGTATGGGGCTGGGGGGGGGGTCAGCTCCCTTAAGATTTGTATGCAGGCGACATCGCTCAGCCGACCCCCCCGGTCCCCTCTATGTCCTCTCACCTGCCTGTTGCAGTAAATCATAGAGCTATCAAGTGAAGCGTGTTCATGGGCCTGCACGTGCAAGAGCTCTGCTGCACCTGTCCTGTGTGTGTGTGTGTGTGTGTGTGTGTGTGTGTGTGTGTGTGTGTGTGTGTGTGTGTGTGCGTGTGTGTGTGTGTGTGTGTCGTTCTGCAGACGCAGAGAAAGGTCTTTGCAAATGTTTTAACTGTTTCTTTGGCTGTTTTCTTTCTTTTTAAACATCTCTTATTGTCTTGTATTGAAAAGGGAGACAATGAGGTAATAATGAGACACATCACATATATACCAAACAAAACAAAAAGAAAGATCAAATGTAAGAAAAATAATAATAAAATAGAAGAAATTAGAGGTAAAAAATATTCAAATATAATAAAAATAGATAAATAAAATGAATAATAATAATAATAAGCAGCCCTAACAACCATCAGATTAGGTCCTCTTTCTGCTCATTGATTAGAATGTCATTATGGACATTTTAAGAAATTCAACATTTTACCAAAAATACATAAAGTTTGTCGTTCTGTAAGAAAGCTCATCTTTTCACGAGCCAAGTGTAAAAGCTCGTTCCTCTTTCTACGGGTGTTCACTTCTCCCCGCTGAATGCCGGCCTGGAGGTCGGCGATAAGAGAGTTGTTTTTGGAGAATCTGCCCTAATGGTGTGTGCGTGTGTGTGTGTGTGTGTGTGTGTGTGTGTGTGTGCGTGCGTGTGTGTGCGTGTGTGTGTGTGTGTGCACGGCTCTCTGTGACAGAAGTACGGATGGAAATGGAGGTGTAGCTGGAAACAGGAGGTCTGCAGATGCCCGTCCGGCTGAGAGCTGCGAGGTCCCTCCCTTTGAGACGGAGTATCCATTCAGAGTCAATGAGCTGGGTCAAAGCCTGCACGTCAGGCTGCAGCTCGGCCGAGCACCGGGGCGGTCCAAGAGGTCAGTCGTATTCACATGGCGCTGTCATGCAAATGAACCCACCCACGCTTAAACAACTCTTGGAATTTTTATGCCTGTACCCCCCCCCCCCCCCCCCCCCCTTAATTTCCCCATCTTTTTCTTCCTACTTTCCTCGCTCCCTCTCTCCCTCTCCTCCTCTCCAAATCTCTCTCCCCCTCTTGTATTCACAAAGTCATTGACGAGACATTCAAAGCTTTTTCAAATTGGCCAGCTTCATTGTGCATGCTCTAAAGTGGAGGTGGGAGGGGGGGGGGGGGGGGATGGAGAGAGGGAGAGTGTAGAGAGGAGTGGGCCTAAATATACTCCGGTCTGAAAGTAGTTAGATCATGTTCTTTTCATGGTCCGATTAGAATCAAATCGATCCCCCCCCCCCTCCTGACACTCAGAGGTCTGAAGAGGAGCGGCCGGACAAAGATTCCTCGGTGGAGACGTGGATGATTGAATGAATGCTAAACACACTCTTAAAAAGTCTCACTCTGAAGCGCGACAAAGCCCGAGAGAGTAAATTTGTTTTAAGTGTGAGTGTGAGAGATGTTTGTGTGGACGGAGAGAGAAAGATATCTCTACAGTATAGAGGAGCGTCGTCGGTTCCAGACCTGATCTGCATATAAATCAGAAACACACACACACACACACAGTGGAGGATCTTTTAGGGGAAAAAGCACAAAAAAGCCTCACGATGATGAAGGAGAGGAGTTTAGACAAAGGTGCTTCCTCTCAAAGAAGTATCTGTTGATACAGGAGTGTTTTAATCCACAGTAGGCTTTCTTCAGGAGAGAGGTCACAGATACAAAGTACAGAGCAGCGAGGCCGGAGGTTCGACCGCCCGGGGGGGTGGGGGGGGGGATTGAACTTGGTGACGTTTCTCTCTGCACCTGCAGCCGTGATGACCAGCAGCTCGTTCTGCCATCGAACCGCACCGAACACACTGGATGAGCTGCTAAAGAAACGAATATGAGATCTGTTCTTGTAGTTTGGCTTTCTCCAAAAAAATCTCCAAAACTTTGCTATCATGAGCGAAGACAAACAGCCCGAACTTCAGTTTTGTTGCGATGTGTTTTCATCGTTTTTTCTCTCTATTTAATAGTTATTTAGCCCTAAAAAATACAATTACAAGAAATCCAGTTTTGGGGAATATTTGAGATGTGTTGACTCTACACTGGATGTTGTGGTACAAAACAAAATGAGAGTAGATCTTAAGCACATTTAAATTACTGAACAAGCAGCACGTTTACCTCCTTCCTTTGGTTTATCCGTCTACTATTTATCTAAACAAGTCACCAGGTCTGGAGATGCGTGGTTTTGTAAAGGCAGGTCTTCTGATGATTAAGTTCTCCCTCACAAAGACTGTTTACATCCAAAATAACGAGCAGGTTTAAACTCTGTTGCTACACTGAGCTTAAACTAATGACGTCTGATATGAATCGCACCATCGTGAAGTTTATCGTTTAGTGTTTATTGAATCACTTTTACAAAAGTATTACTTTATTCTTTTGGAGGCTGCCATACTTTGCATTGTGCTGACAGGTGTTTCCATTATTTTGTCCGCCCCATTTGTATCAATAAAGGTGGGCAAAATAACAGGAACACCTAACACTTTTTAACCAATCAGAAGCCAGAACTCTCTGCAGTCATTATTGGTCCTAAATCAGCAATCGACTCTATCGAGATGAATATCTTCAGCAGATGTTTTTAAATTCTTACTACAAAGGATTGAACGTAGTATTCTGGCATCACTTTGTAACATGAATTATTATTATATCGTAATATAATTTCTGTGTATCTTTAAGTGTTTGTGTTACGCAGCTGCTGCATTGTTTTATCTCCAGCTCGTCTTTGTCCATCTGTCCATTCAAACAAGCAGCAGAACTTTATTTTATATTCTAGTCGAGGTCTCAAAGTTTCCACAGATACCAAATAATATGCAGAATTTGGGAGAGATGTGCAGAGAAAAGTGCACAAGACATCTAGAATATTTTGCCCTGAAGGAGTTCAAACAACGTTTGTATCTTTATTGAGCAGCGTTGATACAGAAGGTACAGTCAAGGATTCTGTCAGACAATAATAAGCTCCTTTTAATCAACTTAAAGCTACTTAGCTGCAGAAACTCAATGTTAAGGGATCGTATATATATATGGTGGTTTAAGGCCTTTTTACACCGTTTGTCAACATATTTGTTCACACTGTCGTACTTTCACTCGTACAAAAAAGGTTGATTTTTCTCTGCTTTTTGGACAGCGAATAAAGGCATCAACCAATCACGTTGTGCGTCCACTGTCAGTGCGCTGTAACACTCACACTACCATGCTGTTTAGTGTGCCAGCGTGTCCCAATACACACTACGTCAAAATACCAGCACCTTCTATCACATCCGGTCACATTTTGCAGTGTGCAAGCCAGCTTGACTTTCTGGCTATTCTGACCCACAATCCTTTGTGCAGCAGATATACGAGCAAGAGGGTCGAAGTTCAAGGTGCAATGTTACGAGGAAGTAGTAATGTTGTAAATGTTCTAAATGAATGCACATACGTGACGATACGTACGTTGTAAAGGCAGCTGTACTAGAAGTAAAATGTATGCGATTTGGTGTCTAGTGTACAACAACACAGAGAAGACGGCAAACTTTATTACTCCTTTCAACCTTTACAAAGGCAGCGCGACCAGATCCACTCCTTCAGTTCTTACCTTTCACAATAAAAGCCCTAAACATATACAAGGTTTGGCAGAGGGAACTCAAATTCACTCAGATGATTTCACTAAAATAAAACTCAATAAAATATCTTACGTTATCTTACAACAATTTAACTTAGACAGACTGTATATGAGAAGTGGACATCGTCACCCGTTGGTTTGTGGACCGCAGTTTTGAAGGTTCGGGTTTGTCATTTTGGCCGTCGACATCTTGTTTTTTTGCAACCAGTGAACAGGAAGTGACTATATTTGGACTGAGGAGGAGTGACGTAGAGACGCCGTATGCGTCTCTGGTAGAGACCTGTCAATCACTGTGTAGCCCCGCCCTAAAGCATCCCCTGCTTTATGGTCTGTTTGACTCTAAATGGACCATAATGTACTAAATGAACATCATGCTGTATTGAAGAAGACTTGAAACTAGAGATTGAGACCATAAACTCATGTTTACAATGTTTACTGAGGTAATAAATCAAGAGAGAAGTAGAGTCATTTTCTCATAGACTTCTATACAACCAGAGGAGTCGCCCCCTGGTGGACACTAGAGAGAATGCAGCTTTAACACATGAAGCATCGGCTTTTCACTTTTCAGAACCGGAGGTTGCCGCCTGTATTTACTGCGTATTGCAACAGTTTTGATGCGAAACCTCCAACATCCACCTTCACCCCGCTCTGTGCACAGACCGCTCACCCCTCAGCGGTGTTACAGAGACGCTCTGCTCTTGCAGAAATGTAGCATGAAGCTGTTTTGCGTTCTGAATCCAAAGACGAACCAAACAACTCTCGAGGTTTGAGGGGACGGAGGTGGGACCACCCTGCAGCTGCCCCTTCTCTCTCTCTCTCTCTCTCTCTCTCTCTCTCTCTCTCTCTCTCTCTCTCTCTCTCTCTCTTATCACTCCCCACCTCATCCCTTCATTCCCTCTCCTATTCATCCTGCAGCTGCAGTCTTGTGCCTCTCTCTCTCTCTCTCACTCACTCTGTCATACAAAGTTTCTCCTCTCTCTCGCTCTCTCTCTCTCTCTCTTTCTCTATCTGTCTCTGAGACACAAAGATGGATGGAGAAGCTCCTGGAATGGGGCGCACAATAGGTTGTGCCACAAGGTGAGCAGCCTCAGCTGCATACGGGCCCAGTGCTGCCTTTTTTTTTTTTAGCTCCTCACCCGACTAGAGTATGTGCGTGTATGTGCGTGTGTGTGTGTGTGTGTGTGTGTGTGTTAAGGGGGGTCTTGAGCGGCACAGTATGGCAACAGATGCTTTTGTTCGGCCAAAAGTCTGAAAGGGGCCTTGGGTTGGGGGGGGGGCTTAGCGGTGTCAGAGCACAGAGTCATTTTTCTCTCCCTCTGCCTCCCTTTCTCTGCGTCTCCCTCTCTCCCAGCTGCGACTGCCGCGGCGGCAGAGCAAGAGGAAACGCGAAGGGGGCAGCGGTGTGATGGAATACGTAAGTGGGGCGCGCGGTTTTGGCCTGTTTTGTGGGCGACTTCATTAAAGGGTCGTTTATCTGGCCTGTGATCCCTTTGTGCCGGGCCTTCTTTATCAGGCCCGGTGTGTCGGGGGGGGGGCCGTAATTGGCCGATTTGGCCACGGTCTGCGCATGCTGAGGTGATTTATAAAGCCTGTGAATGGAGCTGACTCCTCTCCGGGGGCAGCGCTCCCATCTCCCACATATAGGAGACACGGCGCTGCAGAATCACTCTGGCTAAATGCAGAAGAAATGTGAAAAGGATGAAACGTCCCCAAAGCTCTTTGTGCGAGTGTGAAATCAGAGGCTGAGAATAAAAAGGGCTCTCTTGTCATCTATTTTCTCCACCTTTATGCTCTTTCTGACTTTGTTGTTTCACCTCTTTAGACTCTTTTTTTTTTGCCCGCAGTGTAACCTCCTTTTCTTTTTTTATACCTTCCAGCCAATCGCACCCATGTCAATGTTCCAGGAGCTTCTTATTCGTAAACCGAGAGACAAAAATAGTCGATATTTGGTCTGTTAAATACACGACAAACTAATTAATTCCAGGTAGTTTCGTGCACAAAATCAACTTGTAGTTTCATGTAGGTTTTGAGTGAAAGTGCATATCTTGCAGCGCCGGCTTTATGTGCTCCCATGGTGTGTGGAGGTTGGCTCTTAATGACCTCCTAATTAAAGCAGGCCCTCCTCTCAATGGGCTGATCATGTAGTGGAGGTCGGAGGTCATCTAAAGGGCTGCTGGTGGCCAGAGTTGCTGCTCTGCACTAATTGGCCTCCAAATTAACGCAACATAGTCATTTGTGGCCGGTTAACGTTAGCAGTGTGCTACGCGTCCTCGTAGCATCGCTGGTTTTCTTCACATTGTAACCGTAACGTTTAGTTTTTTAAATTAAGTACAGTTCAGCTCTCAGACGGAGACTGACCGTCCGTCTCAGGGACTTGGTTCATTGTGCTGCCGTAGAGTTCATTAAGCCAGACTAAGCGTTTGTCTAAAGGCCAGACGGGACGACTTGAATCCCGAGTGTTTGCGGACATGCAGATAAGCTCTGCAAACACGCAGCGTTTAAAGGATTCACATGAAGACTCTCGTCTGTTAAAACAAGTTTAAAAAGAATGTTTTTGCAGTAGTTAGAAGGTTATTGCAGCTATATTTAAGAGCAGGCTTCTAACAAAGGCTTAACGGCTGTTCAATTCTGGTGATTTTTTAAAGAATGCAAATAACAAAATAGAGATGACACTGCAAACAGCTTACTTTCAATTCTCAAGAAAGAGTACAGAATAATCTGCTCCTCTGGTGTAAACTAATCATATTCATAATATTCATTCATAATATTCGTCCGTCCCTAGAACCCTGAAGAACCCCTTAAGATGGTTCAGATGGTTCTGTGTTACCCGATGATTCAAAACATGCACAACATTCGGTTCAAAAACCCCAAATAAAATTCTCCTCTTTTAAAGTTTATAGCAACTTAAAACATGTCTGATGGTCGTGTTACCGGCTCTGGTTGTTACCTTCCACGGTTCTCTGAAACAGGCCAAAGTCTCGGAGGAGTTTCTGTCCACAGGCGAGGAGGAGGAGGAGGAGGAGGAGGAGGGGGAGGGGGGGAGGAGGGGCCCGGCCCGGCCCGGCCCGGCTTTAATGTAGCTGATTGTGCTCACCGTGAAAAAAAGGAACAGTTTCTTCTGTGTTAATTTTCAATTTTGTCTCCGTCCGTGTGCCGGGCTTTGTGTCCGGTTCTCCTCCCCTCCCTAAACGTCTCTTTTCCTTTTCTTCTCACTTCTCCTCCCGTCAGGCCGTCTAGATTATGTTGCTAAGGAGATTTCTTCTCTCTTGCTTTTTTCACCGTTTCCCATTGATTTGGTGTTAATGCGTTTTGAATGCCCCTCGGTGTGTGCCGAGCGCTGGGGGAGAGGGGGCGGGGGGGGGGGAGCACGGGGTCTTTGCCGAGTGGAGGAATTTCAATCTGAAGCGGTGAGGTGGGGGTCCGTGTGGGTTCAGGCCCAAAGAGAGGCACTCAAGTGAGAGCTGAAGTGGTTTACAGAGCCGAGGAAGCTCGGGGCTGACGCTCCCCCTCGTCCTCCTCCTCTTCATCAGGGTCTCTTCTTCATTGGCAGCCCACAGGTGCACTGTCAATCTTTGCTTTCCATCCCTCAAAAACTAACAAACATTTATCTTTTCAGTAAGAAAACTGGATAAATTTAGTTCAGCAGCAGTGTAACAAAAGACAAAATACAAGATTACATGGAAATCGTGATTTTTGGGTCGCAGCTCAGTATATTTTTGCATCACAACCGATGAATGAACCTATGAAAAGTGAATGCTGGTATTAACCAGCTATATTCCAGCCACTTAATGTACAATAAAGATTTCACACCTCACGGTTCTGCGTCGCTGCAGGACGTCGGCCCGCTGGCCTCATCCCGATCGCAGCTACAGCGTACATTTCGCAGATATTCCATGAAATGATTTAGTACGTTATCCACGTAATCATGAACGAGGAAGTATAAAGAAAAGGTCCTTTAACCAGCGATCCTTCAGCCAGGAGACCGCTGTTCATCCCCGCGTGTCAGTAACTTCTGTACGTCAGTAGTTCAGTAGTTATTTTAACCCAGATGATGATCTTCTCATAAACCTAACTAAGTACCTTTGTTGCCCAAACCTCGGATGGACATTGTTTTTGTAGTATTCTATAGACGAAGAGAAGAGATGAAGAGTTATGGGATCATTGTTCTGATGATTTCAGGTGATTCTCTGAAATTATAAGCTGAGACACGAATATTGCTTTTACATTAATGACGATTGTATAGTATAGTAATAATATAGCTGATGTTTGTTAGGATTAATACATCGGAACAAGTAAAGACAAACGTTTTCCACCTTGAATCCTCATTCCTGTGCGTCGTCATTCCTCTGGGTTTTCAGTTTATTCCACCGTACTCATAATTAGTTTACCTCTACTCTTCCCTCTCCGTAACTTTCTCTCACTTTCACCCACAGAAGCACAAACACATCTGTCTCTGCCCTGCAGCTGTGCGAGAACCAATAATGACCTCTCGGACCATTTTCATCCGCATCGTAATTAGTCAATCAGAGATTTGCCTGCGGCCGAGTCTTCGGTCCCAGGGAACCTCCTGACTTCTAGCAGCTGTGTAGATTATTATTTTTTTTTTTCCCTCAGCTCAACATTACAGAAGCAAACACGGAGCTAACCAGAGGAAGCACTTAACCCCGATCGTATGGCCCAGGTTACCCAGAATCTCCAACGTTTTCTGTGTCTGTTATTCTTTTAAAACAGGAAATGACACACAAAGCCACATCTCGTTTGTTGAGACGCAGGTTATGAAGTTTAAACGATAAACTACCGTTTTTCAACAGTATGATGTCTTGTGAAGATGGTTAAAGAGACTCTGCAGTTCTCACCAGTTATTCAGAGATTCATGGTCTGTTTCTGGCCTGCAGCTTTGCTGTTTTGGTTCACTCTCGTATGCTCGTTTTATTTCTCTCAGGCAGCTGTTCTCAGTAAAACAGTGATGATAAATCGGGTGTAACTGGGCGTCAGCAGACCGGCACCGATTGGCAGATAGACAGAGTTAGCCACTAGCTAGTAAACACTGAGCAGCAACAGAGCTGAAGGGAAGTGTGAAAGTTGGACTTGACATTCGCCAGGTGAACAGAAAAACACGATTCCAAATGTTCCTGGATTTGTAAAGTTTGATTTGTAGGTTTCCCACCCAGCAGGACGGTAGAAAACACAGTCTCATGATGTGAACCTTTGTTTCTGCTTCCAGAAACCAGCTGTGAACCAGTTCCAATGCTGTTTGAAGTTAAATTCATATGCAGCACTTTTAACAACGTGTTGCCCAGCTCGCTAACATCACAATGGAATTCCAGTTAGAAACATAAGTTCCTAAATGATCATATGATGAATGCTGAGAATAACATTTTCCACCCGTTACTTTTGTGATTTGTGCAGTTTGACAGTCGCCCATAAGCTCCCAGTTCTTTAGTTCTGTAAGCATCGCTCTGGTCAACGTATCCTCCTACAACGTAAACGTTACTCCCGACTAAAGTCCAGCAACACGTGTCAGTTTCTGCTCCATACATGCAAACAGTGTCCGTCTTCACAGGAAACAACTTAGTTAGGTTTTAGGAAAAGATGCTGGTTTGGGTTGCGATAACTACGGAAGTGCCGTAACGACATTACGCAAGATAAGTAGATAAACATTGACTCCTCGATGAACAGCGGTCTTCTGGGTGAAAGATCGGCTTTTCTTTGCCTCCCGCCCTCACAGAGCTCTACGTGGATAACATATTTGATTATGGGATATCTGTGTTATTTTTTGTGTTTATAGCTATGAACGTCGAATGAGAACTGTTAGCTTTGGATCTGGCACGAAACAATATTTGAACATTTTAAAGTCTTCAGACATAATCTTGTAACGTAAGAGACTGATGCAGCCTTCCAGGAATCTGAGGTCTCATTTTTTGTGGTTGAAATTTCCATTTTCCGACTTCCAAGTGTTCCAGGTGCACGACGCCGAAACAGAAAGAAAACCCACGGCTGACCGTGTTCACACCATTCAATTCTCAGCTGTTTAGCCTCCGTATTATATAGTTTTGTGGCTTATACAACGTTTTCCCCAATAACTTTTTTGCATATTTCAATTTAAATGTACAAGCAGACCAGGTTATAATTCATGATGTGTAATCTGAAGTGAATTCATGCAAATATCCGTAACGCTGATGGTTTGCCGTTGACGGCGTGAGCCTCCGTGGGGAGGTTGCTGCTGATGGATTGTACCTTTCTTAATCTCTGAGTTGGGAGTTGTCTGAGACGCAGCGCGATGCCACAGGTGACGGCCTGCGGCGGTTGGCTCGATGTCAATTAAAGCTATTCCAGCACCAGGGGCAGGGTTGACCTCTGACCCGTGACCCTGGTTTAACTAACCCTCCCCAGTGTTCTACGAGGAGACAAACACTCCCAGCTGCTCCGGCTCTCAATGGCCGTTAACTAAAGGGGAGGAGAGTCCTTTCTGCTGCAGCGGCCGGAGGAGGCTCAACATTCTTGTAGTGCTCTCGTAGGAAGTCACTTGAGACTGTTGTGTCAGCAGATAACAATAATTCAAACGTGAGAGAACGAGGCTCTCCCTCAATGCTTTTAACACCAGAAGATGAGGAAAACTGGGGAATTTATTCAGCAACCGTTTGAGAAGAATTCTGATGTAAAGTTGAATAACTTTTTTCCACTTTAGTTTTCAACAAACAAACAACGATACAAAGGTTTTTCTTTTTGTATCGTCCAAACTCGTTTTGTCAGTTTAATCAGTCGTCCTTTCCGTCTTCTTTGACGCTGTTTTGAGTCCATTTCTCCCGTTTTTCTTCCATTTGTTCTTCTTGCAGTCTCAGGCGATGGTATTCCTTCCATAAACATCCTCTATTATATTATATTATTCATACATTCCTCATGAGTAGGTTGGGTCCTCAGTACCACATCAAGATAAGATGAGAGAGAACTTTATTAATCCTGAAGGAAATTCTTGTGCCAGAGTTTAATAAAAAACAACAGAATAAAAATATAAACAATAGAATAACAATTATTAAGTATAAAGAAACAATACTCACACATTGCAAAATAAGGGTAAGTAAATAAATTCAACTAAAATACAACAAAGATTAAATAAAAGAGTAAAATACAAAGTGTCTCAGAAGTGATGTTAACACCAGAGCCTCATGGAAGCTGAAATAGAAAAGTAATATTAAGCATCATATTGAGAGAGATTGTGTCAATATTTACGAGACCGATTTAAGAGAGACCGATCAAAACAAGTATAATCAATAAGTAATCTCACAGTAAAGATACAATAAATAAGTTCTGATCCCATTTTTCAAAATACAGTTCATTTAAAATAAGTGCCAAATGTTGAATTCAGTCAGGTTCCACAGAAACAGAGCGATGGAGTTGTGATGTCTGCCTCCGTGACGCTTCCCTCTGTGTTTATTTTCAGTCTCTGCTGGGAACCCTCGCTGTGTAAACCCGTTTGTTTATGCCTGTTGTGTCTGAATAAATCATGTGATGTGTGAACGGAGAGGAGAGATGAAAATAACAGAAGACAAATCACCTGACACATTTCTGATTTGCTCTATTATTTGAATAACGACGCAGACTTTTGGTGGGAAAACGCAGCGGAATTACAGATTACTGTGCAGCTTCGTCCTCAATTATGGCGGAGCCTGTTTTGTTTGGTTGGTCTCCTCTTTGATTGGATAATGATACGCTGAGCTGCAACCAGAGATACAGATGAACAAAGCAACATGTCACTCTCAGTGTGCACCAGCAATCATCCCTCCATGCTGGCAGCCCGCTGATGACCTTTGTGATGTATATATACATACATATAATATACATACGCACACAAACACATCAAGAAAAATGTATAAATATGATAAAAGTTTCCTTTTAAAATGTTCTGACTTCTACTTCTGACTGCGCTCGTACCACCAGATCCAATCCTCTTATTTGCATCCTTTTGTTTGTGAATACGTCATTAAGTTAAGTCCAACTTTATTTGTACAGCACATTTAAAAACAACCACAGACGAACAAAGTGCTGAACAATAATGAGAAGCAAATGAAAGCAAAGCAAACGCATAATGTGCAGACGTTAGTAGTGAAGTGAACGCAGCACAACAGGAGAGGAAGTCTATTCTGGGCGGTTTTTATAAGAATGAGTTCTGCTCGATGAGGTGGCACCAACACATTTAAAACCTTTTCAATCAAGTCTTAAACTCAAATGCTGACAACAGACAGGTAGATGTGATGCCGTTTGCTTCTCCCGGTGATCGCGGCTAAAATCAACCCAATCATGTAACCGACCAGGCTGGTTCATCCAGCATTCAAAGCTAAAGCTACGGAAGACAATGCACCGAAATTAAGTCGTTTGTTATCCAAGTAATCATGAATGAGGACGTTTTAAGACCATGAAGCACACACGTGGTAGGAGGGAGGTGGGTCAAACAAACAGCGAGCCTTTCAGCTCAGACGCTGCTGTCTGTTCTGTTTTTCCTAAACTTAAAGTATTTCACCATCTTTTCCTAAATCTAACTAAGCATTTTACCATCTTTGTCTTAACACAACTAAGTAGTTTTGTTGCCTAAATGCAACTGAGTTTCCTGTGAAGACGGAAGTTTATTTTGAAAAGACTGAACTTAACGAGCAGAAATTGACACGTGTTGCTGGACTCTCGAAGGAAAACGTTCGAAAAACTTTGTGTGTGATATCATACACACTGTTGTGTGATCATATAGTGAATATGTACTGTCTTGTAATTCTGTTTTTATACTACAGTGTTCATCTTAGTTAACAGAGATGTTATTCTATGTGTCCTGCCCAACTACAGATATAATAATAATAATAATAATAATAATAATAACACATTTATTTTGTATAGCGCTTTAAAAGGTCCTCAAAGGCACTTTACGTGGTACAAACAGAAACAATAACAGCAATAATAATATATAAAAGGCAGATGGATGACATCATACAAGTAAGAAACAACTAAAACATAACTATCATCACAGGTTAAACGCATATAAATGAGCTTATAGCTATAACTCTGCACTGTCCCTGTCCAATAAATAGATAAAGATCAGAACCTAAGCATGCACCTGTTTCTTGCACACGCATCTCGGACACACACGCACATCCAGCGCAACAGTAGCTGGCGCAGCTGCAGCGGGGTGCCATCAGCGGTCATGTCTTCATGCGTTTGATCCTTTCTGCCTCGGAGCTTTGCTGCCGCAGGAGGAAAAAAAAACAGCAAAACTGAGCTAATGTGCGTCTTTGTCCTCCATGGGAGGGGAGGGCCTTTCTTCTCCACAAGTACAAATCGCAAGACTTTGGCCGCATTCTTTGGGGACAGAGGGAGGCAATGGCGGAGAGAAAGATCCCAATCAGACATTGATCTGAACCAAGCTAATCCCCCATTGGTGCCAATGTGACCTTAAAAAATCGGCTTAGAGAAGCTCGGTTAAACTGGACACGGTTTTTCTATTTAAGCGGCCCCGGCGCAGCCCACCCTAATTTTGCCACCCACAGACATTAGTAGGAGAGAATTAAGACGCATACATTCATAACACTTTTCATTACGGCGGATCTGTGGCCCTCACACAGCGGATAAGCCCCCGTGGGCCTGACGGGATGAAACCAGCTACTTTATCTGTTTGATCGGTTTTTCAGTGTTGACGGTTTGTTTTTTTATCCCAAATATGGAAATGAAGTTCGTCTTTGGGGCTCATGTGCTGTGGACTTCACACAGTGGATTCTCAAGTCTTTCTAAAACATAGAAATATATAAATAGATTTATTTTCAACAAGGCAACTTATCCTCATATAACGGTTCGTATGATATCTTACACAAAAGTGACTCCTCATTTTTCATGCATTTTCCTACAAAGTCCAGCAACACGTGTCGAACTACTTACTTAGTTAAGTTTAGGCAACAAAACTACTTCGTTAGGTTCAGGAGAAGATGGTTGTTTGGGTTGAAATAACTACAGAAGTGCTTTTACTGAAGTACGCAAGTTACGTTACAAATAAATCAATTCTCGACTTCTCGTTTCACATGTGGAACGAACAGCGGCCTCCTGGGTTTGTTGGTTGTTTTGTGGTTTTTATATTTACTCGTTCACGATTATGTAAAATTAGATACAAAATGTTTTTGTGGTATATTTACAAATTCTGGAGCATTTTTTTTGAAGGCAAATCTACGAACGCTGGATGAGAAAAGGCTGAGTAAATATGCCGGACATTTGGTCGCTGAGCGTCTGTGGTCGTAGTTTGTGCAGCGTGTCCCGCACCGTTGGCACGAGTCTGCCCGCGTTGGCGGCTTTTTCTGTCGATTCAGCACGTTGAGAAATCACTGAGCAGAAGAAGTGAAGATAGAAGTCTATGAGAAAATGACTCTACTTCTCTCTTGATTTATTACCTCAGTAAACATTGTAAACATGAGTTTATGGTCTCAATCTCTAGTTTCAAGTCTTCAATACAGCATGATGTTCATTTAGTACATTATGGTCCATTTAGAGTCAAACAGACCATAAAGCAGGGGATGCTTTAGGGCGGGGCTACACAGTGATTGACAGGTCTCTACCACAGACGTATACGGCGTCTCTACGTCACTCCTCCTCAGTCCAAAATTGATAACTTCTGTTTATTGGCTGCAAAAATAAATAAATGGTAACAGTGAAATCGCCGAACTCGAGGCTTCATAACGTCAGTCCACAAAGCAAGGGGGGACGTCACCATGACCACATCCACTCCTTATTTACAGTCGATGGGATCACATACGATGTGATTTCCTGGTATATCTACGAATCACAGCGCATTATCTTTTGAACACTACGAGCACTGGATGAGAACAGTCGGTCCTCTGATGTGTGAAGTCTAACTTTGAACTGAGAAAACAATAAAAACCCGCGAGCAGCACGAAGAGAACGCCGTCTACGAAGACGAAACTATAAGTTCTGCATCCGAGTGTCACATGAGCTTCTTCTTGGCTGCAACTAACATCTTCACTTCTGCTTGTGATTAGAGAGCGTGAACCCCGACAGCTATAATCTCTGAGTCTGTGCCCGCCTGTCTGTCTGTGACTGTAGGAGGTTAGTGCATGAATGGATGAGGGGGGGGGGGGACTGTTATATGCTCGTCTGAGAATAACGAACAATAAAGATGTAGATCTGTGTTGTGGCCGTGCTGGCTTACAGGCCTATCTGAAGACTATTTTGGGTAAAACGGCTTTTGTTAGAGAGCTTTATCCCGTTGTAGAGACCTAAAATAAAAATCCAACCGCAGTAAGGAAAAGAAACCCAACCATATCCTGTGATTTATACGAGCAGCAATGCGGCCTCGATCCTGCACCGCCACTTCCAGGGATCAACGGCTAAACCAACAGCCAGTAAGAGGCATTTTTTTGGGGTTGCTGGCAGCGGGCCAGCGCCCCGAAAGAGAGGCTCCCATTATGAAGCCAGTTCCTCCCATTAAACAGCTCCACAAAGACATCACACACATAGAGCCAACACGCTCACACATGAGAGCTCGTAGATACATTTATTTCTTACGACGTCGCCGTCGTGTGACACGTTTTCTCTGTAATTACAGACACAGTCCAAAAAACACTCGTGTTTATAAATAACAATGGGAACACGTTTTGTTTCCCACTCGTTCTGTCTCTGAATGTGAATGAACTATGATCGTGTTGCATGTGGAAAAAGAAATATGTGAGATTTTTTGTTTTGTTTTCTTCCAGTTTTTCAAGCAATTCACTTTGACAATTATGTAAACTTTGACTCGAGCCAGGGAGGCCGTCTGTTTACTGTTTAGTCTGCTCCAGTGTCCTGTCTACTGCTGGAGGTGTGTGTGTGTGTGTGTGTGTGTGTGTGTGTGTGTGTGTGTGTGTGTGTGTGTGTGTGTGTGTGTGTGTGTGTGTGTGTGTGTGTGTGTGTGTGTGTGTGTGTGTGTGTGTGTGTGTGTGTGTGTGTGTGTGTGTGTGTGCACGTAGATATCCCACGGAATCATTTAGTGTGTCATCCACGTAATGATGAAAGGAAGGAAGGTACAAAGAATGCAACGGTCCACACCGGGTCGACGGGTCAAACAACCAGCCTTCTCGCTTTGTGTGAAACGAGAAGTCAACGTTGATTTATTTGTCACGTAACTTGCGTACTTCAGTAACGGATATTCTGTAGTTATTTTAACCCAAATCACGATATTTTTCTAAACCTAACTAAGTTGTTTGTTGTGACGACAGAAGTTCATTTTGAAAAGAGAGGAAATTGACACGTGTTGCTGGACTTTTGTCGGAAAAACGCATGTTTTTCGCAATAAAACGATGCTTCAGGAGAAGAACGAGACGACGAGCTCAGCTGACGGTAATCACAAGAAAACATGACGAAGCCCGTGTTGGTCTGGGAGACGTAGTGTGTGTATTTTATATCTGAAAACCGACAGTATGAGACCCAACAAATCAAGAAGTGTGTGTGTGTGTGTCCAGCAGACACATCAAAACAAGAGCAACCCCATCCACTCAACACACACACACACACACACACACACACACACACTAACTTCATACACTCATGCAAACCCCCGTCATGGTCACACGTTTCTCTCGTGTGAGAAAGAGTAAAAAGTGCTGATCTGTTGGCGAGGCTGCAGTTCAGGTCACTTGTAGGTGAAACCCGTCGTGTGTTTACCGACGCTGAGCTGATCAACTTGAATGAAGCTACGTTTAAAAACTTTATTTTTGTGTTGATGTCGCCCCCTGTGGACTAAAGTGGAAGTGTCTCTGAGCACCAGAGTCTCTTTAGAAAACCTCTCATTTTACAGCAGCAGGGTCTGACAGTCTGCTCCTCTCAGTCCTGGTTCTGGTTCTCCCGTGCCTCCCTTCCCTCCAGCGGGTCCAGCAATATGTCCTGGGTCTCCAGCAGCGTGGTGTCGGTGTTGACTCCCAGAGAGGAGAAGCTCTGCTCCTGGAGGAGGAGGAGGAGGAGGAGACGCTGCTGCTGCCGGGAGCTGAGCTCTCCTCCTCCCTCCGGAGCTCCGACTGCAGGTCCAAGGCTGCAGGTGAAGCCGGATCTGGGTCTGTCCACGGTGGACCGGTCTCTGCTGGAGTCTGAGCTGAAGGAGGTTCTGGTGAACCTGCATGACTTCATCTGATTTCACCAGAATCTGACCCGGTGGCTCCGATGACGAGCATTAAGAATAACTCTATAGAAACAGACCATCTTCTCTCTGATGGTCTCTTTACTGATGGAGGTCTGATAGAGGATCAGGACTAGAGGATCAGGACTACACTGAGACTGGTTCATAGTTCCTCACAGTAATTTATCAGTTTTAATGAATCAAAGCGGCTCCAGAGCAGAACACGTCAACAGTGACGGTCTTAAAGCGGATCAATCCTCTCTGCTGGTTCAGGATCAAAGTCTGGGAGCCGAGCGTTGATCTCGATGGGCAGAGAGAAGTCGTCTCACACTCTCAGGGTGAATGAGGCGCTTTACAAAAAGCACACCGCTCTCAGCTCCTCCAGAGAAACAGATGCACTCGAGACTATTCTTAAGACGCCCTCGAAGCGTCTCCTCACAGGAGACAACGGTTGAAGAGCACCAATTACAGCGAGCGCTCATTCTCAGGATCAACAGAGTACCGTAGAGATGCAAACCACGAGTCCACCCGGCCGTGTGCAGAACAGAGTAAGAGTACACATTCGTGTTGTAGGATTTAATTAACCTTTGCATGCCACCTTTTGTTTTTGGATATTTATACTTTAAATGTTTGAGTTTTTTGCTCTTCCTTCATGTGTTTAAGAGGCTCGTCTCTTCTCTGCTCCTCCAGCTCTACTTGAAAAGACAAACACTGCCCTCTATCTCCGTCACGTGGAAACACAGGAATATGATTATCGAGAAAACAATATGATGTTTGTCCTGCAGTTATGTGTTATGTGTCTTCGGCTGATGTCGTGTTTTTGTTGTCGTTTACGGCCGACAGACTGAAGCTGCGAGGCTTCTGTTGACTCAGTGAAGTCAGTGGATCGATTAATTGTTTCTCAGAGGGCAACCGGTAGAATTTCATTTACCAGTCCAATGACAATGTGATGTCTTTGTTTTAACCTGGGGGAGGAGAGGGGGAGGATTGGGGGGGAGTCGCACTAAAAAAACAACCATTGTGATATTGTCAATGCTGTCTCACTACTTTTATGAGTGAGGTTTTGTTAGCAAAACAAACATTTGAGTCTTCTGGAAACAAAACATTTGACATGTCCACGAGGCAGAAGGGAGGACGGGAGGACGTGACTGTATGTTGCCTTAAGTTTACCAAAACAAAAGTAGAAGACGGCCTTCAAAGTAAAAGTTACAGCTTTCTGTTGATGCTGCTTTAGTGGCAACTGGTGAACTTTCTATAAGCGGTATTAAATATGAATAGAAGTAAAAACAAAACATAAAGCATTCAATGCTAATCTATTAATTTAAGCTGAGTAATTCTATTCATATCACTTTATATATTTCCTTATTTATATTATTCCAGATTGTATATATATTTTTGTTTCAGTCAGGAATACTTCACCCACAAAATGACCATGTGTTTATCAGTTACTCTCCCCGTGTTACCTTGATTTCTTGAAATTCTTGTTTTAAAATAGTCCAAAGTTCGTCCTAAAACACTATTCATGATTATCTAAAGGGCTTATTATTAAAGATCCTTTACTGATGCACTTTCAATGTAGCCTAAGTGATGGGGAACTTAATCCACAGTCCTCTCTCTCTCTGCAAAAATATATTCTAAAGTTTTAAGCTTTCATCCAAATCAAGTGCTTTTCTTCCAAAGTCACAGCCTTTTTCCTTCAAAGTTTTTCTCACTAACCGTCTTCTGCAGCTCAGCAGAGAAACACTGCTGTAGAATCACATGGAGGGAAGATACACACTTTATTTACCTCACACTCTGAAGCCTCAGATTATTTTCAGATCAGTTTTAAAGTTAAAGTTGACACATCTTGAAGAAACGTTTTTATCTTTCACAAACATTTTGGTATCTGGAGTGTCTACCAACCCACAAACTGTGAAATAAGACGACCCAGTTGAGAGCTAACTTTGCAAAGGCGCAACATGTTTTTCAAAAGGGTCTCTTAAAGAGACAGGCGCTAAAACGGAGCATTTCAGAGAGAGGGTGAATGCAGGTGACTTCAGACAAACAGTACCGGAAAAATAAACGTTTTTTTAAACATTACAGCACGTAAACATGTTCTAGTAGAAACCCTAAACACAAGTATGAACCTGAAAATGAGCATGATGTGTCCCCTTTAAAGTGGGAATCCAACATAAGACAGATATCATTTTCCAAAACTTGTTCGGTACCTCGTACATCAACGTATCCTCATACAACGGTTCATATCCTCATTTTTCCTGCATTTTCCTCGAAAAGTCCAGCAACACGTGTCAATTTACGCTCATTACATGCAGGTAATGAGTCTTTCCATAATAAACTTCACAGGAAGCTACTTCGATAGGTTTAGGCAACAAAACTACTTGGTTAGGTTTAGGAAAACCTAACCAAGTAGTTCCTTGGGTTTTTACTTCCTGGTTCATGATTACATGCAAATAGATGTTGTGGAATATCTATAAATTACAGCTGATTCATTTTCGTACTTAGCAAGGAACGCTGGAAGAGAACAGCCTGAGTCTGTCAACCTTTAACTTGTGAACCTCTGAAGCAAACTCAGTTTTCTTGATGTTGTACATTAGATATACGTTTTGATAATAACGAAGTTCACTGTGTGAAATCCTTAAAGACACACGACACCAAAAAGCACTACTGAAAACTCATATTCATAAAGCCGCTGCGTTCACCTCAGACCTGTTAACTCATCATGTCTAATCCTGGTGTCCACAGTGACGGTGCTGATGTGACCGGGGAGGCTCCTGTGGAGGCTCCTGTGGGAGGTGACCTGCTACAGGAGCTGGTGAGCAGCTACAAATGACAATGACCTCCGCTGCTCTCTGAATAATGTCTGTCACGTCTCGGATCGGCCTGACCAGTGAGATTAAAACCATCACTCCAGTCGGTGATGACGCCTTCACACCTATTTCTTTTTTCTTTCTTTTATGTGCAGAAGATGGAAAATAATCTATTATTGATCCGTCAATAATAGATTATCAAGTTATAAAACTCCACTAAAAGTGGTTTTATTTTGCTTGTTTTTATTTGTTTTATTGCGAGACAAAAGACAAAACGTTAACAGAACAACCCAAGGGAGACAAAATCGGTAAATACAGGACAGTTAGTTGTGTGTGTGTGTGTGTGTGTGTGTATGTTATTGTGTGCCCTTCACACAATCAGTCTGGGACAAAGTCGATAAGTTGGATTCGTTGGAGGAGGACGCGAACATATCGACTTCAAGACGAGGGAACAGGAAGTGTAAAAACGCTGACTCATTTCCTGGTTTTAGGACTCATTCCTGCAGCTCACTCCCTGTTCGTTCTGTAGGTGAAGATCCAGAGATCTACATGTAACATTTATTACAGTAAAACACCGTCAGAGCTCCACCTCAGCTGGCTCCATGTTGGAGGTCGGCTTAGTAACATAACTCCACCTCCACTCAGTGAGAAGGAGGTGGGCCAAGATAAGAGTCTAATGGACTCATGCTGGGAGTTTAGCATGGTTTGATGGAGGGCTGGTATCACAGACACTGTGTTTACTCACTCTTTATATCGAGGGATGTGTATATATGTTGTCTTGTCTTCTTTCAGCCCTCTCCCATCTCCTCCCTCCTCCGGTGAACAAGGTGCTACTGACGCTCTGTCCTTGAGTTGTTCTCCGCCTCCTGGTTTTGTAAACTAACCCTTCCTTTCGCCTCTGTAGGTTAGGGGTCAAAGGTCGGGAGGACCGGTCTGTTGGTACGACCTCCCGTAAACACTGTCGCTTCCACCGCCGCCGCCGTGAATCACTCAGCCTCCCGAACCCCTCTGGACGCACATCGAACGAGTCTGCAATCGAGCATCACAATCTGCTGCTCAAAGAGAACAGCGTATTCAAAATAGCGTCGCGTTAGCCGCAGTGTTCTCTGGTTTGTGTGTGACCTTTTTTCCCTCCATGTCCTGCATTCCAAACATGCGGGATTTTATGGCTGTCGGTGTCGGCGGTGGGGGGAAAAAAGCCAGAATCCAGGCTGTTGTCTGCTGAAGTCATTAGGGTTCTGTGACGGACAGCCTCTGAAATGTTTTACTGTTAACGACCCGGGGCCCAGGAACTCCCGCCCTCTCCCATGTGCACCCCCCACAGCCAAGTTCCCTACACACACACACACACACACACACACACACACACACACACACACACACACACACACACACACACATACACAGTTCCATGCACACAATCTACACCCCGAGAGGTACTTAGTCCTCCGACTGCCCGCCCGTTCTTTTCATTGCATAAGCTGACATGAAACACAACTTGGAGCATAACACATCAGGTATTTCAGCCCACACATGGCACACGTATGCCTCATATGAAGTCAGTAATGCATTTTGCAGTTGTCAGCACCCCCCCGAAACCCCCAAATCTCCAACCCATTCTGTATCACCTCCCCCCTCGACTGTACAGCATCTCAACCAGAACACAGACTTCAGACCCCCCCCAGAGACCGGGTTTGATTAACGTGTAGCTCCGTTTACAGTTCGTACACAAGGATGACGTTTGGAAGTTTGTAAACGGAAGTACGGCGGAGTGCAGTAGCTTGTTAAGCTGTGTAAGAACATTAACCACCAAACATGGAGAACGCAACCTAAACAAGGTGACTTTACAGGTCTGAGTGCTGTTAGAGAGTAGAATACGTTAACAAGTGTCCAGATATAAACATGTATTAGGAGGAGAAACCCAGCGTGTAACGTTACACCAGAGAGACATTATGAGCTACAAGTCACGAGATGATTAATAAACTGGTGACTTGCGACGGCAACAGAACATGTAGGTGTCCTCGTAAAAGCCTTTAATCTGTTTTTAATACAGACTCATTTGTGTTTATTATCTACGTCAACCATTAAGCTACTACGAGCAACCACGGACGCATTCGACTGAAAGTCACCATATAACACGTTCACTAGTAAAACTGGAACACCTGTGAAACGTTCGCCATCTTGTCTGAATTCTGCAGAACTCGTGTCCACTGTTGGAATATCGATTCTGATAACCCAACGTGCAACAACCCGACGTTTAGATGCTGCTAGTTTTAATTCTTGCTAACCCCAAAAATGCCACATCCGTTGACGGCATGCGCACATATATTTGTTTGACATCGTCTGGTGTAAACGTCTCTGTGGGGGACACAGAGGTCGCCTCTTGGACAACAGAAAAACGAATGTTGTGCTCATCTGCCGACTGACCGGCGGGAAAATCCGTCATCGCGGCCCTGACGTTAAACACTTTCACAGAGGTGTTTGCTAACCGCTAATCCTTTGGCCACGCAGGAGGGGGGGGGGGCTGTGACAGCTCCATGTAAACACACACACACACACACACCTACACAAAGGCTGTGGCTTCCAGCTTATGTAAAAACCTCCTAATCAAACCTTTACAGTGTTGTCACGCAGCAGGAAACAGAGACAACGTCCAGCGGTTGAGTTTCAGGATCGCTGCTTGTGTGAATCTTGCGTTTAATTGATCAGGAGATCATCAAAACATCCGACAGTGAGCCGGACTTTACTTTCACTGAAGCAGATCTTCTTCCTGCGTAAAACGTCAAAGCATTTCGTCCAACATGACTGAGCAGTTTGAGGTGAGAGAGTTTCTAATACGTACTCATGTATATCATGTGAAACGCTGCACAGTGTCAGAAAACGCTGTTTATTCCTTTCTGAGTCCTGATCCGAGGCATTTTTTAGGAGAGGTGTCATGGCGGGGGCTCTGGCGTTGATGATGCTAAACAGACTCCAGATGTTGGAGGAGGGCAGAGGACAAGAGTGCAAGAGGCCTGACAGAGAGAGAACCAGGAGGGGAAAAGCAAGCGAGAGACGCTGCCGTGGCCCCCCCCCCCCCCCCCCCCCCCCCAAAGGGGGGGACGCGACTAACCACCGGGTCACATCCGTCTCCTTCTTTCAACATAAAGTCATTCCTCTCTTCCTCCCGCGACACTTTCCTGTCAGCATTCCTCACAACCAGACCTCCTCTCTCCTATCAATATCTGCTAAATTTACTGTTTCCGTTGCCAAATCTGTCCTAATCTGCTCCTTTTATTCCACGTTTCATCCCCTTTCTTTCCTGCGGCCTTCTCTCTTTGCTCGTGAGCAAACATCTTTTACAGTGAAGCCTCTGTCCGCGCTGACACAGAGGGATATATTTACCGGAAACATGAATGCAAATGAATGCAGGGCTCTCTCGCTCAAAGAGCCGGCTTGTTTTCCCTGATGGAGCGGACGAGGAGGAATCTGCAGTTTCCATCAATCGAATGCTAAAAAACATACGCACGGCATTACTGCGACATCTATGTCGAAGCTCTTAACTCAGCAGAACAGTTCAGTTTGCAAGGACGTGTGTGTGAGCGTTCTGCATTTGTTACATTCATGTAAAAGTGAGTTAAATATGGTGAGATAGAGTGCTGGTATTCCAGGGATACGTGGATTTTTTTCCATTAAAGGGATTTATCTTGGGGCTTGAATATGTAGGGGCACACACACACACACACACACACACACACACACACACACACACACACACACACTCAAATAGACAGACTGCTGCAGGAAATCTGTGCTACACTGCCATCTACAGAAACACAGCTGTGTCCTGCAGCATCACATAGGACAGTATTTGTCCCTCACCCAGCGTATGTATTTTATTTTATGCTGGTTCCAGTTTATAAATGTAGAACTTAATTTGAATAATTAGTTGAAAGTCATTTCATGAAATGTGAAACTGTAAAACTGACTGAGGTACACGAGTTCAATAATCTTGAGATTTTAAGTTGAATAAACAACTTGGAGTCATTTTAGCTTTTCTATTTTCATTTCATTTGACTCAAAGGAGTTCCAGCTGTGGGTGCAGTTAGAGACACTTTCACACCAGAGTTCATGTAAATAACACCTCATTAAGCTGCTCCCACTAAACAGAAACCACCGTGACTTAATGTATTAAAGACACCTTAATGTAGTAAAGACACAACAATCTTCAATCATCTATGTTTTTCTTCAAACTATAAAAAGAAGGGTCTCTGGAGGGCTTTATCTCTCATCAATGCATGCTGGGAAGTGTGCTAATACGCTGATCACGTCTCTTTAGAAACTTAATTTAATGAGTTGAATGAACTCTCAGCTGTACATTTATTCAACTCATTTCAAGTCAAAAGATATAAAAATAACTAGTTGAATAAACTTGAATGAGGTTGATTATAAAAGATGAGTTGATTCCACTAGATTCCTGCGTGTTTTACAGTGTGCAGTATTTGTGCAACACGATCTCTCTCTCAACTCGTCAAACACTGCAGCTTGGTCACTGGCTCCATGCTTCAACCTATGACACTCTACCGCAGTTTTTTTATGTGTCAATTTGCGCCGTGTTACATGCATACAATGTCTTTTCAAAATAAACTTCCGTGTTTACAGGAAACCACTTAGGTGAGGGTTTAGGAACGCATCGTGGTTTACACTGTTCGGTAGGTAAGTAGGCTACGTTACAAACGTGCCGTAAGTTAATATGTTATGTTAAACTATTTAGTTTGTACTATTTCATATGATTATACTTCAACACTTCTTGTGTGAGCTACATAACATCCGGGTGCTAATTTCGACACACAGGACGGCAAAAAGTTTAAATGCAAAATGGCCGTTATCGGTATTCTCTGGCGGCTTCACCTAATTCTACCGTCCTGCTCTCGGCCACTAGAATAATACCTGGTGTTCCACCTACCGTCAGCCACGACTACGTCCACGTAGAGCGGCAGAGTTTGCCGCGTAGGGCCTCTCGCCGAGCTGCCGTATTTGACAAGTTGAGAGTGGAAAACGAGCACGCACACATGTACTCACCCGTGTCTGTGATTGACGGCAGCTTTCAGACACCGAGCTGCTCATGAAATCCGCGGTCTCGTGACCTGCAGTGTGTAGCTGGAGAGTGCCTGATTGAACACATCTTCCCTCCACGAATCCGCACCTGATTACAGAGCCGGCGTCCGCTGACCCTGCCTCAGAGGAAGTCACGCCGTCCCATTGTGGCTAAAAGACTTCAATCAGAGCCGAGAGCCGGAGCTGTAATGACTTCCATCACACGGGGGAAATTGGAGCAGACTCCGTGACGTGTAGAAACCCACTCAGCGGTAACCAGGCGTTCAGACAGACAGGTGTGCACGGACCTGCACGGAGCAGATTGAAAGTACAAGCACGTTCGCAACCATTTCTCTTCTCCCCTCTTCATTTCTCTTATCAGCACCTCAGCCACAGAAGCAAACAGAAAAAGAAAGGCTCACATGGTTTTCAGTTCTTCCTCACTGCCCAAACCACTTCCAGTATTTCCGAGGACCACAGATGCATCACTGCAGACCATCCTGTCTAAAAATCAAGAGATAAAGCTTCCAAGCTATTCAGTCAATGTATTGATCAACTGATAATCAGCGATTATATGCAAATCTTTCACGAGTTTAAAACCTGCAAATTCATGTTTTGATGATGGGTTCTAGTTTGCATGGATACACAACAATACCAGACCTTCTGTCGTTGCCTTTTAACGATCTCAGTCATATGACCAGAACGCCTCAGATGGTTTAACCTTGTTTGAAATTTCCCCTCTAAATAAATGTCCCACTGCTGCACCACAACAGCGAGAGACGGCTCAGAGACACAATCCCCAGTCAGCTGAGCCGCCGTGTGTTGGTGGCCAGAGGGAGAATGTTTACGGTCACGGTAAACCATCGATGGTCATGTATGCAATCATCAAACGATACGACGGGCTCGCCAAGGAAGTTTTGAGTTCCTGCGGAGCTCCAGTCCAGATGTTCAGAGAGTGGGAGGAGGTGGAAAGACAAATATTAGTCTACTGGAAAGCTCCGAGGAGCCGGGCTCCGGTTTTGAAAAACATCAACAATAAAAGACGGAACACAAAAATTTTGGAGAGAGGAAGAAGGGAACCGAACACTTGATTCAAAAGAAAAAGAAACTTTGAGTTGGAGCATCTTAGTCTCTCAGTTGAGATTCTTTGTTCAAATATATAATCTGCAAAAATCCACGTCTCTACATATTTATGCAGAGGGAACACAAATTACAAAGTATAATTTGTGTTGGGAAAACATCAAATGGAAATTATAAATGTAGTTAGATCGCTTCCCGGAGGATGGCCTCGTTTACTGATGGAGGTCTGATAGAGGATCAGGACTAAATTGAGACTGGTTCAGAACCAGTTAAAAGTTCCTCACAGTAGCCTTTAATCAGAAACACCACAGAGAAAGAAGGGTGGGGCAGTGAAAGAAGCTTCCTCTCTTTAACCCGGAGGTTCATCATAAACTAAATGAACAGTTATGTTTATGCATGTGTGTTCATCTGCATGTGAGTCTATGTGTTGATGCGTGAGGTCGAGAGCTTTGGGTCGGTCCAGTTCACCTGCCCTTGACACCACAAATGAAGTCAGCATGTATTTCTGTCGTTGCGGCAGATTCTTCCTCCGTGTCATGGTCCCGCTGGTCAGAGTGTTGTTAAAGTTCAGAGGCCAGAGACACCTCAACTCACCCTGGTCATCATCACCATCGTCATCATCATCATCATCATCATCATCATCATCATCCCAGGGAGGTAGCTAGCTACAGTTCTCTCTGCGGCCCAGTTTGAAGGCAGGACTCTGGGTGTTAAGTGACACCGAATTGAATTAGCAAATAAAGTGGACAGGCTGTAGCGGGGTAATTTACCATGTCAGGGCAAATCAAATTATCCCTGAGGTGCAGATGGCAGTGTATCCATTACTGCAGCTCAACTGGTAAACGCAGGCTGCTGTTATCTTTAGAATTGCAATTTCCTTTTTCTGTTCTTTGTGTAGGAGGGAGCGTGTTAAGTAGTGATAATAGAATAATCAGCGGCCGATTAAACAAGACTACTACGGAGGTATTTAAGACACTGGAGGAAGGCAAGACAGAGATGTTCTGAATTGTTTTGTGTCAACAGAAAGTATTTCATTGTTTGTAGTAACTGCAGCGAATCTGATGACTTTAAGTTACTGTGAGGAACCTTTAACTGGCTCTGAACCAGTCTCAGTTTAATCCTGGTCCTCGATATGACCTCCAGCAGTAAACGATCTGTTTCTATAGAGTTATTCTTAATGCTCGTCGTCGGTGCCACCGGGTCGGATTCTGGGGAATTTGGATGAAGTCATGCAAGTTCACAAGAAACTCCTTCAGCTCAGACTTCAGCAGAGACCGGTCCACCGTGGACAGACCCAGACCCTCCAGCAGAGACCGGTCCACCGTGGACAGACCCAGACCCTCCAGCAGAGACCGGTCCACCATGGACAGACTCAGATCCTCCAGCAGAGACCGGTCCACCATGGACAGACTCGGATCCTCCAGCAGAGACCGGTCCACCGTGGACAGACCCGGATCCTCCAGCAGAGACCGGTCCACCGTGGACAGACTCGGATCCTCCAGCAGAGACCGGTCCACCGTGGACAGACCCAGATCCTCCAGCAGAGACCGGTCCACTGTGGACAGACACTTTCGCATCGACTTCACTCGGCAGAACCTGAGGTTGCCTCCTCGTATTTGGCCGTAAACCAAAGTACTTGACCAATTGAAGTTTTTGGATGCAGGCGCTATGAAAAGTCAATGAATCACAGAATTCATCGCAATTTATCTGAAGGCAGACATGAACGTGTGCAACAGCAAAGTTGTTGAGATGTTTCAGTCTAGACCAAAGTGGTGGACAGACAGACTGACCTCTCCCTCCTTTGAGCCGTGCCTCCAGCTTGCTTCACAACACTGTTATTACAGGTGTTTCAAATCTATCAGTAAAGAAAGAGAAGCAGTGAAAGTGTTGCTCTTGGAAATTTCATCTTTTGTGCCCTCTGCAGGTTTTCTTCCTAGAATGATACATCAGCCTCTCGCCCATCCCCTTCCACAAATATTTAGCTTCCCCTGATACGGCTAATAAAACTGTTGATAATGTTTCCCCGGTGTTTCACCTCAAAAGGAAGGACGTAAACTATTTCACAGCAAAAGAGAGGAAGCGAGGAGCAAAGAGAGAGAGATTAAATGTCTGTGTTCACGTTATGTAAATATTTGAGACATCTGCAGATTCTTGGTAACCTTTTCTGTCTGTGAGGAAGATGAACTGTTTCCTGTGATACCTACTCTGCCTCACCTTTTCCAATAAATAGTGTCTCATTTGCTGTCGTTATCTCTGCACTTGTGTGTCTGAAAGCCCAAATCCAAGGCCACAACTCAAAAAACGGAAACTCTTTCGGACAGAAATTATCTTTTTTTCTTTTTTTAAATGCACATTAAAAAAATAGAGATAGTCGGGATGAAGGGGAGAGATCTCTGCACTGTCTTCTTCATTATGAGTCAGACGTTTGAAACCCCCCGTACAGAATATATAACATCAAATGTCTACTCATGCACACGTGTCCGCCTCCTTCCCACCGGTTAGAGGCTTATGTAAGTGGCACCACTGAATTCATATTTAAAGGTTTGTTTTGGGGGGATGGCGCTCCTTGTTTTTTTGATGCCTTGCTCTCTCCTGCGATATTTCAATTGAGCTGTTACATCATCTGGATCGTGGCCAGATCAAAAAAGAGCCCTGCGACCCATTAGTGCAGGAAGCGTGCAGCAGTATGGTCCATGTGATATGCATTAGGCGCTAACTGGGATGGCTGCTCATTAATATCAATGTTCCCTTAGATGTGTTTCCAATATCGGTTTTCGCTGAGGTTATTCATCATCAGCCTTGCGTGAGGATTAGACTTGAGTCCGATCTCTTTTTTTTCCTTGCCGTTCTCATCACTCTGTGTGCTCCTGTAGATGTGAGGAGCGAGATAGTCCTGAACCTCTGGGGGTCTGTCGGTCGGTGGCTGCAGTACAACACTCTCAGCACATCACAGCCTCAGAATCAGTTTTCAGGCCACGGCTGGCTGAGCTCGCTCCTCTCTGTCTCTGAAGACCGACAGCAGCCGGGGTGGAGGGAGAAGCTGCAGGGCTCTGGCCTCAGCATGAACACTTCATCCTTTGATAACGCAGAGATTCATCTCAGTTAAAAGGTGGATCTGACTGTGTAGGTAGATGCTTCTGTTTTCTTTGAGTTATACTATGCATGCACCGGTGGATGAAGTTAGTGCCTCATGACCTTTACACACCGGGGGGCGCGACGAATAAACAACACGAAAATGCAAAATATTATGTCTAGGGCTTTTATTGTGAAAGGTAAGAACAGAAGGAGTGGATCTGGTCTGCGCTGCCTTTGTCAAGGTTGAAACCAGGCGGCAACCTCCGGTTCTACCAAGTGAAGCCGATGCTTCATGTGTTAAAGCTGCATTCTCTCTAATGTCCACCAGGGGGCGACTCCTCTGGTTGTATAGAAGTCTATGAGAAAATGACTCTACTTCTCTCTTGATTTATTACCTCAGTAAACATTGTAAACATGAGTTTATGGTCTCAATCGCTACAACAACGTAAAAAACAAAATGCCGACTCCATAATTCCAGAGTTTATGTGAGCATAACTTGGATGAGATATCGAGACTCATTTTTCTACCTAAAGAAGAAGCCATTATTTTTTGTCACATTATGAAAATTCATATTCGACAGGCCTTGAGAACTGCCTGAGCTAAATAATCCGTCACGGTGACAGCGAAGTCGTAAATGAGGAGGTGTCAGAGTTTTGTCTCTTTTCATTTACATCATTTCATTCTCTGAGTACCGTTCACGTCAGCCGGCTCGTTGTACCCGGTTATTGTGAGTTACCTGACACCCTCCGGGAGGAAATGAGAGTTCTGCCAGGAAATAATCCGTCCAGAAATATGTCGCCTTACGAACCTTATTATCTCCATCATGTCTTTTTTTATTTACAGGGTTTTTTGCAGACAGAACAGCAGTTAATTTCAAGCTTGGTTTATCGCCATGAATTTCATGCATTCAAATATACATAAAAAAATAATAAGTTGATGTCCATAATTACATTATAATAGAAAGGAGCTGTAGACTGAAGGCCTGTGGAAGGAGTTTAACTTGCGGCGGCGTTGTCTTTACTGTGTCTATGAAACATAAGCTTTGTTCCTTCATCAAACACATACCATCAGGACATATAGAAGTGCGGCAGCGACTTTTTGCACGCCACCCATAACTCCCATTCACGTGTCACTACTTAGTCCTTTTGTCTCTCTTGTCATGGGCTGTACATCATTATCACGTCTGTCAGCTTTTGCCAGCACTGTGAGTAAGATGGCTGCCCGAGTCTTTCTTCAGCACCCTGAGGGGGTCCTTTACATTCTTTAACAGCAAGCCTTTTTATACCTAAAAGCCTCGATGTCTCCATCGCAGAGTCCGAGTGAAATAAAGAGAGAGAGAGAGAGTCAGAGAGAGAGAAGAAAGACTGTTTTCGTGACAAATTATGAGAATATCAGAGCTGTGATTTTCCCCCAAGTTATGCTGTAATTGATCTGCATATTGAACCGTGTTGTTGCGTGATTTATTCTTTCTACATTATTCATATTGCTGCCGAGAGCGAGGATGTGTGAAACAGGGCAGAGATGGAGTTCAATCAATCCAGCGTCTTTCTCACGATCTCCTTGTGGGAGCAGCAGAACCTTCTCTCTGCTCAGCCGGCCCGGTCGAATGGCTCGTGAACGACACGACAGTTTGTAGGTAATTTAGCGTGCGACAACGTGTGCATGCTGCTTTCTTTCCTGCGTGTAGTTTTACGCCGTGTAGTCTGTCCAGACTGCAATGTAAACGTATACAAGTGACGTAGGATTAAAAGTGACGGTGGCTGGATGAGTCAAACAAACACAGATCTTTCAGTCAGTGTCCCAAAGTGTCTTTGAGTTATTTTGAAGTGACGTTTGTGACCCGCTGTCCGTACTCATGTCACGTTACGTTTTACTAATTGTATTTCTGTATCTTAATTACATTTATCATGTTTTCATTGTAAAGCACTTTGTAATGTTGTTTTTGAAAGGTGGTATTTAAATAAAGTTAGCATTATTTGAAGCCCAACCGTGATGTTTTTCACAAACCTAACAAAGTGTTGTTGTGTGAACTTAACTGTTTCACAGTAACGACGAGGCGTAAAATGACACAAAAAGCCTGAAATGCGTTACCATGACACGTGGAATGGCCTTAAAATCCTATTCATACGTCTTCCCATGGGACCAGGTGTACTCAGCCCAGTCGCCAGTAAAAATGTTGCCGTTGTACGTTTCTGCAAACCACCGACACGTTGGCAACATTTATTCTGGCAACCTGGCTGCTATACTCGTCACATTTTATACTTTAGTGCGTCTTTTCTCCAATAAGTGAAGTAATACGTGTGAAACCTGTAATAAAACATCCAAGGTGTTCCGCCTCAACACTCGTGTGTGTGTGTGTGTGTGTGTGTGTGTGTGACCCTGGAATGAAACATGAATGAATGACCTGAGACATTCTGCATGTTGTGTAACATTTGTTCATAAATTATTAACCGGAAGTGATTACACTGTGGACCTTATTACGCAATGCAGCAGCATCACCGGTGCTGTATTCAGACATCCAGAGCTGCTCCGCTCAGAGGAAAGAAGAGTAATGAATATTTGACATCTGTTTAAGATGAGGACCTTTACACTCTGCTGTCTCAGCATTACCGCTCGGCTAAACTTGAAAAAAGTCCAAATTACTAATCATTAAATAGATTGCCTTCATACAGTCGTAGCACTCCGGCCATGTGAGAAGTGTAAGGTGTGCAGCTGAAGGTGTAAAAGGAAAAACGACACAACATCCAGTCCGCTCTAGAAGTTAATCGATTCTGACAGATTGTCAATTTCATTTATGAGAGCAACTTTAAGGTTAACAATTGCAATTAGGTTTGACGTGCGGTGGGTGAAGGCAATCAGCGGGGTGAGACAGTGGATCTATAGCAGCGCATGTGTAATTAATGCTGTGGCACTCCGCCGCACGGCACAAGCAAATTGCAAAGGGCTGCTTTAAGGCCGGGATAAGTGCAGCTGCCGATGTGAGCACATTTATATTGTGTGTGCAGTTTTTCTCTGTCACCCAACCACCCCCCCTCTCTACTCTGCTGCCTTGCCCATTCTGCATGTGTGTCCGTGTGCATTGCTGGTGCAGGAATACACATAAGAAGGTGAATGCATGCGCTAATGAATACATATCGCTGTGCACACGCAGCGTGTGTCAGAGCTGACAGGCCGTCAGAGCCGCTGTGGCGAACTAAAAGTGATGCTCAGGAGGAGAGACGCCCGGAGGGGAGGGCTGCGAATAAACAGACGGATCTATGACGCACTTTGAAGCACACATCTGAGAGGAAGGAGAAGGGGGGGAGGGGGGGGCAACTGGAAGAAGGGACAAAACTGAGTGGGAGGGAAGGTGTTTCCAGCAGAATCCATAACCGACCAGACAGCAGGTCATCTTTCAAATGCAGAGCAGCTCAAGTCTGAAGGCTTTAACTTGCTCTGAGAAGAATCCTTTCAGCATCGCACAACTCCAGGCGTACACCTCTAGAATCAAGACTGTTTTCTCGTGTCAAACAATGTTTAAGGTAGAAGGAACAAGCTGACAAGATGATGAAATATCAGATAAAAGTGCCGCCCAGAGGCATGAGGATGACTCAAGTTCTTCAAGTTCTTGTCACACTCACACAAAGCAAACCCTCACATGAAGCCGATGGTCCTCGTGGGGCGCACATGATGTGTGATAAGAGAGCTTGATAGTTCACAGATTTTGCTGCAGTACAAATGTAGGTTTTCAAGGATGTATTTCCTGCAGTGTAGGATTAGGGTCATGTTATCGTGCCTGCATGATAAGAAGAGCTGAGATTACTGACATTCTTATCTGAAGCCCACCCCGCCACCACGGGCAGGACTAGTCCACGACACAGACGAGTGTGCGTGCACACACTCCTATCTGTGTGTGTGTGTGTGTGTGTGTGTGTGTGTGTGTGTGTGTGTGTGTGTGTGTGTGTGTGTTACAGTCCTCTTTAGGTCTATGGGTTGTAGTAATTAGGTGGCTGCCGGCTGTGGAGGTGCATTATTAATAACGTTGCAGCAAAAACGCAGCACACACACCCTGAATATCCCCCAAACGAACCACCCTGAATAGTATAATGAGCAAATGGGCCGGCAGAGAGACGCCGAGGTTCTTGAACCTTTTTTAGGGACGAGATGCTCTGAATGCAGGTCTCCCATTATCGGGACAGCCGAGTGATGCAGAGCACACCCCCATATTAACGATAATCGCTTTAATGTATTCACCTGCACATTCTGAATGATTAAGCCAGCAAGCATTCGCAGCCATCCTCGATGCCATTTCAAACACCGTGACAATAAGCAGGCGATGCCGGATGGTTCGGTAAACACCGAGATCAGAGAGCGTCAGTCAGCATTACGAGTTGGAGAAAGTTCGAGCGTGTGCGTGACTGAATCTGAGTTCATACAAGTGTGCATGCGTTCCTCGGAGAGGCCATCTGTGTGTGTGTTTATGTGTTTCCGTGTGTGTGTGTGTGTGTGTGTGTGTGTGTGTGTGCCTGGACCAGACTGGTGATAAGTATTGAGGGTCATGGAGCGTGACAGAGTGGACAGCCAGCGGGACCGTGTCAGTGGTCAGGCAGGGTGAACTCTGGGTTATCTGACAGGGATTTCAGCTGGCACTCAGGACACAGCTGTTCTCGAGCGGCTACAAGCTGGCAGGCTGCGGCAAAACCATGAGGTCCGTGGCAGCCGTATGTCCACCATCTTTAATGTGGTCGTACTCCGACTACAGATACACCCAACGAAGGATTTCCCTGACGTAAATTCAAACACAAGCATGCACAGTAGCGTCCAGCTGCAGAGCTCCAGGATCTCCATTATGGTTGCACATCGCTTATCCCATTACATACAATTAGAAGCTTAGCGTGCAACTTTCCTTCATTGAGCTAGCCGGCATTGGGCCGCTTTGTTGATTCATTGCACGCTAGGTCGCTAGCTTTCACCTGTAACATACACAATAGTTTACTTACTAGCTAGCAAGCTATTGTCAATCAGTGTGCTGCTGGCCGCCCAGGGAGAACGTGATGGAGTGGAATTGAGTCAGGAGCGGCTCATGAGTTCAGATCAGCAGTAATTTAAATGTGTACATTGATAGAATGATAAGAAGTTGAACAGACTAGTATTTCTGGTGCCGGGAAAGAACATTTAATGGAGAAGCCGACTAATCGTCGACATCCCTGCTGCAGACCTGCCTGTACAACAGATTTGCATGATATGGGGAATGATTTGTAGGCTACCTGGACAAAATATTAGGTTGATATCAGACCTGAAACACCGTCTGCCCGTGTTAAAATAGTCAAGGGAAGCTATAAAGCACACGAATAAACATGTTAGATTAACTCATAAAGAAGCTGAAGTGCACAAACGACACGTCTCCGGTGTTACAGGAGGTTATGTGACAGACTATTTCTTGGCCAGGAGCCCGGAGGTGTTTGTGAGCGTCAGAGGTGCTGGGAGGTGGATCTGGTCACCTTTGCACAGAGCCAGGCTAGCTGTTTCCACTTGTTTCCAGTCTTTGTGCTTAGCTAAGCTAACCAGTTTCTGCTGGTAGCTACGTATTTATTCACAGACAGAGAGTGGTCCCATAACTCTCGGCAAGTAAATGCATAAGCTCCAATAGTGTCAACCCATTCGTGTAATACTCATAAACATGTTCACCTCAGTGGTAGGCATCATCTTTAAATCTCCTCTTTACAAAGGGATTGCTTTTGAGTTGCACTCTGAAAAATTGCCATTGCGTCATATTGCATCACCTCTTACCTTTAAAAAGGTAAAGATTACCAGTGCGCCTCTGTGAGGAAGATGAATGTAACTAAACACTGCTGATGTCCGGTGTTCCCGTCATCACTCTGCTCTTTAAAGGGCCGCAGGGAATACAGGACTTCAACCTGCAGAATGTTAACTTCAGTCACTCTTTATCATTATATTCCCATCCAGGCTCAGTCGGTGAGGTCAGTCGAGCTCCCGGCTTGTCTGGTGTCAGTTGAACGGATTACGATGAAAGCGACGTGGTGATGGGAATCATCAGAGGATAAGTCAGTGTTACTGTGGTATTAAGAAGTGGTGATCAGAAAGCTTTTAAGATGCATTTTAAATGGTCCTATTGGGGGGGGGGGGGGGGGGCAAACAGAATTATATAGAAGAAAAGTGTATAATTACATTTTTTTTGTAGAAAGGGCTGGTGCAGTAAAATGCATATTATGCAATAAAATAAAATTAATATAGTTAATTAGTTACTAGGGGTGCAACAGATTATAAAACTCACGGTTTGGATCTTATCACAGATTTGATTCATTGATCGGATCAGCACAAAAGAAAAGTCAGTAAAAACCATTAAAATGTTATCCTTTTACTTTGTTATAGTCATCACACAATTCAAATGATTAGGAAATAAACGATTGTATTTTTATTTATAAAAAACATCTTGTCATTAGTAGTTTTGATATGTTTTGAGCTGCATCTCTAATATCTATTTTATATTAATGTGACATCTCCTTCAAACAACTATATTTATTTAAGTTTCCCACCAAAACGACATTTTACAGATTACATGTGAACACATCATAATAACGTTAAAATGTCCCTTCGCCGAATACTCATTTTCACCGAACAGAGCCTGAACTCCGTACGTTAGCTGTTAGCTACGTTAGCTGTTAGCTACGGTGCTGCTAACGTTACTAGCTCTCGTCCTGTCGATGTCGACATGGATTGGTTGTTCACATGTAACATTATTAGAGATCAGCGAATAGAAAGCACAAATGAAGATGTCCTGATCGTCAGTAAAACTTTATTTCACACTGTGATGGTTAAACTGTGTATTTAATCCGCGGCTCACATGAATGGTGAACTGTGAGGGAGGATCCGTACGGATCAAGAGTCGATACACCACTCGTCATTCCATCGCTCTCATTACTGGAAATAGACAAAGTGAGCTAAAAATAGCCTGCTTATTGTAAACAAACACATGGCTGTATGTTTCCACACATGAGTGCGTACTATATTTAGCTCCGTGTGTAAAGCTCAGCATTATTAAACTGGATTTAATCATCTAAACACACAGAGATCAAAACAGGTTATTATATAGAAGAGGCTGAGCTGCACAATGGCTTCTGCTCCCCAGCCTTCATTTATTTCACTTCACTCTCTCTGTATGTTTCAGCTCACTCCGCTACTCTTAGATGAGACCAGGGCTTTGTTCAAAACCACCTCCTGCATACTACTGACAAAGGCAGTACAAAGTACATACTGCAAACTGTGTTCAGCAGTGGTATGTAGTATGAAACTCTTGCAGCATGCTAGGCCAGGCTTTAGCAGCAGGCGCTAGCTTGCTGATGTGCCAGTTGTGGAGCTTCTCACCTCTGAAAACGTTGAAGCAAATTTTTCAACTTGCCTTCAATTACCGTAAAACTGCCAACAATCAAAATCTACACGGTTGATTTCTCGCCTTGAAAACTCTCAGAAGTGACTTTAGTGCTGAAATAGCTCACGGAAATTATAACAAACTTGCCGTTTTTGTCCTGTTTTTGTCACCATAGACTATTGCTGTTCCAGTGCATTGCATTGTGGGATGTAGTAGGCGAGGTAGACTGGTCCGATGTATGCTGGAGATTTTTTCTCAATCAGTACAACATCCTAGTATTTGTGGCATACTGTAGATTGTTCTTTTTTTTGCGTCCTGCATACTACATGCTACATTTTGGCCAAATCAGTACATACTGCTAGTATGCGCTTTTGAATATAGGTTAGAATACATCTGTACTGTATATGCAAGGTACAGTCATCTACATCTAATTATTTTAATAAGTATTTGGTGTGAAGGTCCAAAAAAAGCCTCTACACCCTGTCCGTTATTTGGTTTTATCGTGTACTTGATGGCAGCAACAATTATGACTTATGGTTACTGCGTTTCCTCATCAAATTAATGTTTTAGTGTGCTTTATTTATGTTCCCTTTGCCAGTCACATAGCAAAAAGATCAGACTGGAGCCCCTTTACAAGGTTTGCTCCAATGCTGGGATTTTATGAGTCTCAAGAAAGCCTCGATAAGCCTCAAAGTGTGTACTGTCTGTCTGTCTGTCTGTCTGTCTGCGTCGTGTTCCTGAGCCTAGACCCCAAAAAAAGCAGACTCGCAGGGTGAAATGCTTGGCATCAAAATGTTGAACCTGTAAAATAACTTGTCGGGACACAGAAATCAGAAGAAACATTGGCAACAGGCAGAAAAAAGGCAACAGGTGAAGTAAGAACGGCTCAAACCCAGCAGCGAGGCGACGTAAACAATCTGGCGAACCACAAAGCTAACTGCCCGCTATATATCCTGTGGAGCTAACGAGCAAACGAGCAGCAGCTGTGCAGGCAGGTGGCTGATCGCAGGAGCAGTCAGGTGATTTAAAGGAGGCAGGGAGCTTCTGAGAATGCCCACTGGGCAGGTACGGCATGACCGAGTCCAACAAAAATAACACAGAAACACACAGAAACGGGCTGTGTCGGAATTCAGGGGCTTTAGAGAGGGAAAACATAACAATGGGGCTGTCAGAGGAGAAGAAAGACAGCCGTTAGCATCCCATAATCCACTGTGTGCTCGGCCTTTTTCACAGCAGACGTTTTGACTCGTCATAGAAGGAAATCCACAGGTGTTACTGATAACATTAACGATGGCTGTGGTCTCCCAAGGCTTTCCTCACTTAAACACTGAGCAGCTAAATACGAGTCAAATTTAGTTTTGGCCATGGCACCAGATATCAAGTATGTATAAACAAAGAAATATACACCAAATGCTTTACTATTGTTTACTATTTGCTCACACCATTAAAGGAAAATAAGCTCACTGAGCATGCTCAGACTCTTCTTCTCTGGTATTTGAGGCAGTGGTTGCGTTAGACTTTCTCGTCATTTTCATTTTTTTTTTATTATAATAAGACATAGGCTAAAGGTGTATTTAAAGGTGGACTCTGTGATTCTAATCCAATTAGCTTATTGTCAAATTCAGCGTATATCTCTTCACAGTCCGCTAACTGTCCGTGCTGTGTGCGCAGTAAAAAAAATACAAGTCTTCATACATGGCTCTGTAAATGTGAAACAAACAAAGTGGATCAGACCGAGCCACCAATCAGCCCGAGAGACTGTAGCATACGAGGCGGCAACGCTCGCGGTACTGTATATGAATGAGTGTGTTTTTAATAATTAATATACCAAACAACATTGCTTATTTATAAGGGAATGACGAGAAAACATGAACAGAGACACGACACCAACCGTGCATGTCAACACACACAAAGCAAATTAATGATATTTTTCTGTATTCCGACGGAAAATATTCGGTTTATGCGACCTCTGATTTGAGGTATCGTTGACGTACCCTGTATCGCCACCTAGTGGCCCGGAGAGCGTTTGTTGTCAATTTTGCGATCCAGTGTGTTTTGTACGTAGAGGAAAATATTTGAAAAATATCTGTTTCTGTGGTG
This sequence comes from Anarhichas minor, assembly GCF_050575085.1. Taxonomy (NCBI): domain Eukaryota; kingdom Metazoa; phylum Chordata; class Actinopteri; order Perciformes; family Anarhichadidae; genus Anarhichas; species Anarhichas minor. Next base: position 728,372 of record NW_027466456.1, on the reverse strand, counting down.
GTGAAGATGTGCCGGGTGAGTGTGTGTGGCCACCATTGTGTGCCCTGTGGTGCACAATGAAGCGATTTTAACACAAAAAAACTATTTGTAAACTAAATGTAATATATACACAGGGGTTGTGTACCAAAACCCGGCATTAAACGGGCCCCGGTGCTAAATTATTGTATCGATAAACTCTGACTTTAATGGTTCTTCTGTTGGTACTTTTTAACAATTTGGTGTGAACTCTTAACACGCTGCAGTGCCGCTGGACTGTCTCCATTAAAAGGAATGAGAGGGCTGTATATTTTGATTTAGTTTTTTATTGATTAGTATCTTTTTTCTGTGCTCTCTATACAAAAACATACATATTTAAAATGGCCTATAGAATAATTCCCACTCTTATTTATATCCTTAGTCTTACTTTTTATACATGGTGGTTCATTTGGCGGTAGTTCAGTTACCTTTCACTGGGGAAACATTTAAAACCAACTTTAATTTGAAAACGCATGATATTTTAAACGCAGTCTTATTTTCCCGTGCTAAGGGACCATTGTAAAAGCACCATTATACACTTGTGAACATTAGTGCTCCCGTGGAAGGACACTGGTCCCACCTCACCTTCACACTGACCCCTGTCCACCTCCAAAAAGCTGGTTTATGGAGAGTGGAAGCTGCTGACAGGCCCCTCCCCAGAGCGCCGTTAGCGCCGTCAGCAGCCGCTCAGCAGGAAATGCCCAGGCTTCAGGCCTATCAATGGGTACAATCTGAACAATGCAAACACATCACATGCAGTTAATGAGTGTCTGATATGCCACATGATTGTTTACATACGTTGTTTTATAAGCTAGCTACAGCGCAGACGCTAGGACAAAATGTTGGCATTGTACGTTTCTAGTATATTGACTGTTAGTGAAAGTTATGTGGTTTGTTAAGGAGTATAACAGCGACAAAGTCTTTTTAAGGCGGGTGGGAGCCGAGGAGAACGGGTCAAACAAACTCAGGACTTTCAACCAGGTGACCGCTGTTCGTGTCTCGTGTGAAACCAAAAGTCAACGTTTACTTTACGCTTGTTACGTAAGAGGGCGGTTGTTATTCATTTATGCTGGTTTTGTTGTTATGTTAAGTTGTTAGGTTATCATTTTAACATAAAGCGTGAAACGTGATTTTTGTAAACTTAACCAAGTAGTTTATTTTTCTGAACCTAACCAATCATTTTCACAACGTTAACCACGTGACATTGTGTATTTCTGCAAGTGTGATATGAGGCCGATATGAAACATTTCTGAAAAGTTATTTTGGTTCAGAAACGTCGGGATTCAACGTATTTAACGAACAAAAAAAACAAAATAATTATTCTGCTGAATAGGTTGCTTGCAAGAACCCAGTTATACTTCTCAATAATTTAATTATAGGTATGAAGACACCATCGGGGTGACTGTGTCGGGAGGTCGAGCATGTCGTCCACTGATCGTAAAATCGACGGTTCGATCCCCGGCTCCTCCTGTCACATAATCATTTGGGGTTAACTTTGTGCTATGAAACTTAAAGTCTTCAAAAAGTGTTTTATAGAACATGATGAAGTGTCCTCGGCCAAGATACTGAACCCCATAGACTGCGCCGTCGGTGTGTGAATCAGCATTTCTATCATGTCAGTGTATGAATGTGTGTATGTGAACGGCGCTATATAAACGCATATAAACATCTATTTACTGTCCGGATCTAAACCTGTGAGATGAGACTTTGCTGTGTCAGAAAAACAAAAACCATCTCCAGACACATGAACACATAATTAGGGCCTATCTGATTTGCAAGTCATCTTTGCTCACACCTGTATGCCGAATCATCTGGGTCATCATAATGAAGTTACAGCGCTGAATTAAATGAGGCGAGAGATGCAGAGAGAAAGTGTGAGAGTGTTAATTGAGGTAAACAGATTGAGAAAATAAAGGCAGGATGGAAAAACACATCTCATAATCATGAAGATTAATTCACCATAGTTCCAGTTTTTACTTTATTTATGAGGAGGAATTAACATTTTAATAAGGGGGCTTTTGAAGTGAGTGTCGATGGAAAGGAAAGTCTGCATACGTCTTAAATGTGTTTACGAGACGGAGACGAGAGACAGACAGAGATAGGAGGGAGACAGAAAAGGGAGGTGGGGGGGGGGACATCCGCAGACAGCTGCTTTTCGTCGTTCTGCTTCATGCTTGGTCCGTCTTCCTGTTAGTGACGACTCGCGCGGCTTTCATCAGGATTTCTCACACTTCTCTGGGTTTTTGGAAAAGCACTCTCCTGTGTGTGTGTGTGTGTGTGGCTACTAATTGTATTAGTCCTGACAATTTCCATTTGTGTCATTGGTTTATGCTTCTAATTACTACTGTCCACTTAATGATGCATGGTGTCAGGTTGTTGTGTTTTGTGTGTTCAAGATTTGAAGTGAGATTTGTGTTGTATGACTCAAAATAGATTTTGTTTGATATGCAACACATCTTTGTGAAGCAAGTGGAAAGGAGTGTCCCTCTAATGATGCAAAAGCCCCTTTAGTACACAAAAACCTGTATAGGTGTGTGTGTGTTTGCCCACTTTTCCATTAGTCACCTAGCAGTCATTCAGAAAGCTGTTATGATTCACAGCCAAACGCAGCAGAGAGCTGCATTAATGGGGGGGGGGGGGGGGGTCAGATCAAATATTACCCCCCCCCCCCCCCAAAAAGAAACATACAGGTGTACTGTGAGTGTTAAGCACACCGTGTCCAAATCCGTAACGTCGGTGAGCTTAATGATGAGAAGCAGTACTTTCAGTTCCCCTGATCATCATACGGAGTCATGCTTCCGCCTGCAGGCTGTGAGCCTTTCACATAACCTTGTCTCATCACTGATCTCCAATATCAAAAGTGTCAAAGCTCCTCACATGAATTCTTTTAAATCAAAAGCTCGGCGTGCCGGACTGTGCGCTGAATTTTAAGTCAAAGTTGTTGCCTCCGTTGGAACAAGGTGTTCTCGCCTTGCTCACCCCTCTCTCTCTCTCTCCCTCCCTCCCACCTCTCTCTCCTTTACCGCTCTGATAAGAAGACAAAAGATAAACAACCCCTCCAGCATCTGCCATCGATCGCTCTGGGGGTAAAAGCTTAATGGCTTGGCTCAAAGTAATAACACTCCTGGAGTTCTCTCAACTGATGGGAATGATAGATCCTCTCTTCCCTCAGCTGCACCTCCAGTTTTGCAACCAGGGTGAAAGCAGCAGCACGACGGTCGTATATATGCACCTCAAAGAAGTACTGAGCGAAAGAAAACTTCTCCTGTGTGTTGTTAGCAGTGCCCTTCCTGGCCGTCGCCATTGAAATAGTGTCTAGCTCGTGGCTGAGGCGCTCGACATCCCTGTAGCTAGTGTTCTTATCTGCCCATGTCTTTTATTTTTATATTACCATTGTTCCTTTGTCACCGATTTTCCAGTTTTGTTTTTTGTCACAACTTCCCTGCTTCTGATTGGCCACGTAGAAACGCGTTAGGCGATGACGTCATTTAGCGACTTCTAGCTACTTTTAGGACAGCCAATAGCTACTTTCTTTTCTGAGGAGTTGGCAACACTGACTGCGTTATTTGTATGTACAAACGTCCACATTCAACGATCTGTGGTTTGCGGAAATGTTCAAAATACGAAAATTTTTCCTGCTAAAACATTGACGCTGACCGTGTTTAGAACTTACCAGGATCTCTGGTTCCTTCCTTTCCTTCTAGTTTCTTTCATTTTCCCTCTCGTCTTTGTACGCATAAGAAGCAGATTAATACGGCGCAATTTGTTTCGTTCAAGTTGAAATCTTTCGGACGTGTCATTTCGTCCATTTGCGCCGCCTCAGTCAATTTTGAACTTATGTGAAATTTGAAGTTTTTTAAGACAAATATTGAATAAGCAATAGTACTGTATGACCCAAGGATTTTCAGACAATCCTTGGGTCTCCAGCAATACAGAAATGTACATTTCTCAGGAAATACAAAGATTCCTTGCTTACATAGTTAGATTGAGGCTCTCTTTTTTTGCTAAGTTGTGATGATGAGGAAGAGGAGGCACTTGTGCTGTCTTTTAGAGTGCTTTCCTTCCACATTGGCCCTGACACTTTCTATAGCTCAGACTCTCCCAGGAGACGGTGCGACTGCCGCTGCTCTCTCCTCCAGGTATTTAAAACATTTACTGGCATCACGACTCACTGCCAACGTGTCAAACTCTATGACGCTCACATCACGAGTCCCAGCTGCTCGTCCAGAGTTGGAGGCGAACCAGGAGGGAGCGTGAAGGTTTTGAAGCTTCCAGTGACGCATTATTCTGTGGTGTACTCTCTAACAGAGTTATGGTAATTTAAAACAGTCAATTAGAGGACTAATTATCCATTCAGTCATTACTGTGACTTATTAGATCGAATGGTGTCAGAGATTGAAACAGTGTCGTCCTCTAACTAAAAATAACAATCTGCGCGGATGACTTCAGTAATCCTCGTGGGCTCAGCTGAACCTGCAGCGATTCTCATATCGGAATTAATCTGCTTAGAAAGTTTACGAGACTTTCTCCCATTAGCTTCATTGGAAACAAGTTTTACTCTTGTCTCAATAGTACGTGTGGGTCAAACTCCATGAGTGTGTTGATGAGGTGACGGTGAACAGACACAGGCCCCCCCTCTGCTACTGTGGGAACAGGCGTGACCCCCGACCCCTGACCTCACCGCTGAAGCTCTCACCGGTTGGCCGTCTAGGCGGCTCCGTGGGCCGCCTGATCACAAACACTCACCTCGGGCATGATGGACTGTGATGGATGACGACCCCGTGAGCCGAGAGGTCGGCCGAGTCGGCCCCATACGGAGACGACCGGCCGACCTCACATAGGTGTGTGTTTATGTGGACGCGTCTCGGTAGTTCATGCAGGTATTCTGTTATGTTTAAATAAGCTGAGACAAAACTTAACTTTGATGGTTTGAAAGCTTCAATCTGCAACGGATCACAGAACTCACGGTTCGGATCGTATCACGGATTTGAGTGACGGATCGGATCAGATCAGCACAAAAGAAAAAAGTGAGCAAATAGAATTTTTAGAGATCCCCCGATCACGCTTCTATGTCGCCGTTACCGATTACCGATCACGCTTCTACAAGGATCCAGACGATTTTCTTTTTACCACTGTCCCCAAAAGTAATGCGTTCAAGCGCCATTCAGTAAAATGAGTATTGGGCGACGGTAAATTATAACGTTACCACGATGTGTTCAAATGTAATCATGTCAAATGTACTATTTGGTGAGAAACTTGAATAAATCCAGTTGTTTTGAATGAGATGTTTTAACGGCAACATAAATACATGTTACAGAGGGAATTATGACCTGTTATGATTCTGATTGATAATTCCTCTTACAATAGTCTTCATATCTCCTATCATGACATCTCTAGTGGGTATCAGAGGCTGCTTTTGTTGCATTCGGAGGATACTTCATGACGACAGCGTGGTGTAGATTTTTTAATTCAAGCCTGACAGAACTCGTTAATATTCAGACGTGAACAAACACCGATGCGCGTGCGTCTCTGCGTGAGCTGGATGTTCAGCTGATGGCCTCGAGTTCCTCCCGCCGAGTCGCACTGCGGTAGCTCCAGTCTCCCATGTGCACTGCTCCATGATGATGATGATGATGATATTTCATCCTCGTAATCTTCAAAGTGAGTCCTGACACTCATGAAAATGTCCCTCGGCGTCAGTCCCCCCCCCACACCCTTCCTCCAGTAGCTGCATACATGCATACGGGAGGTGGGGATGTTACGTAAGCGTGCCATGATAGATGGGGGGGGGGGGCATCAGCGGGAGGCGTCTTAAAGACACGTTGATGCCGAGATAATGATGATGAGGAGTTCAAAGAGAGTGGCTCAATCCTGGGTAATAACCCGGGATGATTATATCATTCAGACCACTTTGTAAATTACGTTCTGTCCAATACGGAGCTAGTCTGACTTTTACAGCTGCAGCCAGGTACAGAAATAAGATGTAGGTGTGATACTATGGTTCAGTAATGACACACTCATGAAAGGAAAGCAACGGGAGGGAGATAGATGTGGCATTCATACAAAGTGCCCTTTTAAAGACTCAGTCACCGGCCACGCCCACACCGGTACCTGCAGCTGTCAACGGGACCGCTTGATTGCAGCTTCCGGAGTCCGACTTTCATCGTGACGCCTGTCTCGGTAATTGCTGATATTTCCAGAGGTTAAAATTAGACAGTAGGTAGCGCAAAGAAACTAAAAGAGACCTATAAATGGAAGCAGCTCTTTTGTTCCTCAGATGAATCTGTTTTGCATGCCGGAGTGGAAAAACATGCTTCTACTGGACCTTTTCAACTAACTCTCGTTGATGACTTCCTGTCATACAGGAGCTCATAATGATATTCACCGACAGCCATCTTAGCTTCTGCTGTAGACGGAGAGCACGGCAAGTGCAGTTAAATACTGCTCTCCAGACTCACCTCGAGCAGCTACTTCTGTAACAATGACGTGTGTTATGTTTCGTAGCCGTATTGTGAATGAAAGATCGCAGGAAGCACATCTTCTTTCCTGTGGTTGCTTCACAATAAAAGCCCTTTAAAATGAAGCTGCAGCAGGAAATGTTCAGTTAGCGTTAGCAATAACTTCATAAAGCTCTGACGGTAAAGAGTGAGGCTGATGTCAATGAGATAACAACGTGCTGGACTTTACATGCATCGTTTCCTGTGATTCACTCATGTAGGTAGACAATCAGCCACTACCACCACTATATAGAGAGGTGATTACTAAATATGTAATGCATACCATAAGTAGTATCAAAAATGGGTTTTGGTTTGTTAAGTTTTAATCTTAAATTTGGCGATCTATATGATTTTAATTTAGATAAATGTCTGTTGAGTCACTTTCCATCGCTGTAGGAGGGAACACTGGGGATTGAGGCTGTGGCCCACTGATGAAAGTATTGCCATATTTATATATCTGCATATTATGAACTTGGCGTCTGTGGTGACCTTCCTGGAAAATGTGTTATATTCCAGTTCTTCTCCGTTGTATACAAGAGAGGGAACGATTTTAAAGATTGACGCTTTAAGGATTCTAACTTTAATTTTAATAATATTCAAAACGCATTTCTTTTATTCAAAGGCAAAGAACAGGACAAGATGTCCAGATGTTGGGCAAAGATTTCCAAAACTCCTTCCTTCAATAACAAAGTGTTGACAGGACAAAAGCCAAACCTTTGAATCACAGGACAAATTAGAATTGTGAGCTGATGATTCATGAGTGGAAACAAGACATCAGGGTTCACTGGAAGATTTAATATTTATATTTTGGAGTTTTTTGTTTTTCTCTCTGATACAAATTCAAAAAAGAATCAATGGAACACGAGAAATACTGAGTGAGTAAATAAATACATACGGCCATAAACAGACACACATTTGTGAAAACTCTCAGCCGTTCACACACACACACACACACACACATGTGACCATCCTGAAGCACCAGGAGAATAACATGCAGTTCAAGGGTCTGACTGGGGGGTCAGAGGTCACATATTGAGTCCGTCCTCACGGCGACGTTCATCTCTGACACCTTTGAAGAGAGGTCGTACATCATGGTGGGGAGTCCTGCGTGTCAAACCAAGACCCTGTGTAACAAGGACCATCCTTCCTGTGTGTGTGTGTGTGTGTGTGTGTGTGTGTGTGTGTGTGTGTGTGTGTGTGTGTGTGTGTGTGTCGGCACTGATGAATTTAGAGATTTTCAGCAGCTCTTACATACACCAAACTTTACACTTTCATTCCTCTCTATGTGCTGAAGGTTAACACAGAGGGGTTTGTTCACACATCACTCACACACTCATTTATCTTTAACCTTATTCACATGTAGTGTCTCCCCTTAACAATATCTCATACGTCTGTTTGTTTCACTGATATCTCTCCAAAACATCAGACTTTATCCGTTTTTTCTTTCCCTTCGGCGTGTACGTTTAGAGGAGCCTTAGAGGAACGTTTGTTTGAAACAACAACACTCAACTGTCAAATTATTGGTCGTTGCTGTTGGACTCTGGTGGTAAATATAAAAGCTTTTTATCCCTCTGAGAACTTCAGCCCACTTCCATCTTCCTCATCTCTCTCTGCAAGGAAAGCTGCTCTCCTCCTGTGTCTCTGTGCGACACATCGAGCATCTCTGTGATACGACTTCACAGTAACGACGGAGTGAAGACACCGGCCTATTTTCAGCTGCTTGATCTGTGACACTGGTTTGCAGTCGGCCATCTTTTTCAGATTCAGACGACACTTCATCCATCTCATTCTACCTCTGTCCATCTCTACTTTATACTCCCTCTGCCTCTCCCTCTCAGTGACTTTGTGGATGTTTTGCATGCCCGTTACGTAATGGCACTCGGGGGACGAGGGCACTTCAATCAATACTTCAAACGTCCCCCGGCCCCCGGAGGACTCGCTCCCAAATGTCACGTGACAAGAGAATGACATTTGAAGAAATACCTACTAAATACCCTCCCCGAAATACCTACTGCTACCAGCGGTGCGACAGGGAGGAAGAAAGAGAGCGAGAGCGCTGATGAGGGAGATTAGAGACCATTGGAGAGAGGACGACATTTTAGGGAAAAGTAAGAACAACGGGCAGATAAAAAAAACGCGCTCGCTTGGAGCCCAGGAGTGATTCATATTCCTCACTGAGATAAAAGCCAGAAGGATAAATATAATTATTCATACAGCGGCATCAGAGCGGTAGCACAAACTTTACTTTAAAAAAGACAGTAAGATGCAGCTTTGTGTGTGTTCAGCCCTCTGGACCCAGTTTCCCTGAGTAGCTGGAGGAGGATGGATGCTGCATGCCTCATGCAGTTGTCAGATCGGGCAAGTGAAAAATAAGTGTGATCTTTATTAGGGCCCAATATACAGAAAGAATTTGCGATTGGGAGATAGGCATCAAAGCTTTCTAGTCGCCGTTCCCTGATTATGCAAAATGATAACAAAATCAGCGAAAATGAGAGCTAACGTTATCCTCCGGTTCTGTAAAGTGAAGCCAAAGCTTCATGTGTTAAAGCTGCATTCTCTCTAGTGTCCACCAGGGGGCGACTCCTCTGGTTGTATAGAAGTCTATGAGAAAATGACTCTACTTCTCTCTTGATTTATTACCTCAGTAAACATTGTAAACATGAGTTTATGGTCTCAATCTCTAGTTTCAAGTCTTCTTCAATACAGCATGATGTTCATTTAGTACATTATGGTCCATTTAGATGCTTTAGGGCGGGGCTACACGGTGATTGACAGGTCTCTACCAGAGACGTATACGGTGTCTCTACGTCACTTCTCCGTATTACAAATATGGTCACTTCCATTCATCGGATGCGGAAAAAAGCGAACATGGCGAAGGCCAAAATCCAAGATGGCGCCAACGACATCACAGAATTCGAGGCTTCAAAACGGCAGTCCACAAACCAATGGGTGACGTCACGATGACGACAGTCTATGATTAAATAACTGAGCTAACAGCATAGCACCATTGGGAACAACTAACGTAATTGAGACACGTAGGCCTTTTACATTGTAATTAATTTCCATTTGGAGAAATTGAAAAGTGGCCGGCAAGAATTTTTAGTAATTAAATTAAATTAAATTTAAATTTAAAGACAGTTTGTTGGCGATGTTTTCACAGCAATATAAAATCGATTTTAGAGAGGGAATTATGACTTGTGTGGTGGCAATTTCTGATGATTTTAGCACAAAGTCTTAAACTTTTGTCTTTCTGTAAGTTTAATTCAAGCAGTCGGAGTCACAGCTCGGCCAAATGAATGAGAGAAGCCGGTGTTTTATACCCTGGACACTGTTGAGTAAGAGAGAGAGAGAGAGAGAGAGAGGATGAGCTAAACCTTATCTTGAACTGGTGCATCCTGGAGAACAAGTTAGGCCGTCTTACTTACTGTCGGGGGTTTTAGGGGGTCGTCAGTGGTAGAGTGGGTCGTCCTCCAATCAGAAGATTGGCGGTTCAATCCTCCGGCTCCTCCATGTCGCCGTGTGTCCTTGTTGTGTGACACTTAATCCCGTAAACTGTGTGAATGTTGCGTGAATGGCTAGTTAGTCCTGATAAGCAGGTGGCTCCTTGCATGTTAGCTCCTGCCATCACTGCATGAATGAATGTGAATGACACGGTCTGGAAGAATACATAAGATACACTGATACTAGCTTTAAGCAGCTTATAACACATCATTACAACTACTAATGCCCCTAGAACATATGTAATCAAAGCAAATATATAGATACAAATACAATCATTCATTTCTAAGTCATTTTAATTGTGTGTTTGTATGCAGATAACCACTATATATATGTGTATATATATACATATGTATACATATGTATATATGACATAATAAATTAAAAGGAAAACATTAAGAATTATTACCTATTATTGATAATAATAAATTGTATTTGTATAGGGCTTTAAAAAAGGTTATTCAATTAAAATAAAATAATAGGCCTACATTTTCAATTCTGGACAAGTAAGTTTGGCTATTAGGCTTGAAAACATCTCATGTTATATGTCATATATATATACAGTATATGATTGCCTCGGCAACCAAGAACCACTGGTGTCCTGTTGATGCGTAATGGTCCCTCCGGCCCCGAGCGAGTATCATCCCAGTGTCGAGCCTCTTCAGCTGGGATCCTCGCCCGGAGGAAGGTGAAGACTCTGGGCTCCATTAATCTCCCACCGCTGCCCAGTTCATGCTATTTCAGGTCCGAGGCGCCGCAGAGACCGGACTGTAATCGTGCGCGCCCTTTGTATAAGTCTATATTTATTTGGCGGCACTGTGTCCTCCACTCAGGGTTAATCAGGTGAATCACTGCGAGGGGAGGGGGGCAGGGTAGGCGGAGGCCGTCTCATCCATCCATGAAGTTATTACAGTAATACGCGTAAGTGTTATTTATGACTGTGAAGCAGAGAGAGGCCTTTTGTGCTTCAGCTTAAATGTCATGATAATTATATGATAATGAATCACTGGTGCAGCCGAGCAGAGGAAGTGGGAGGGGCTCACACGTGCACATGTCATCCATACAGCACATGCCATGTGAGTGAGTGTGATGTGAGGAAGATGTGTGAAAATCAATGCTGGAGGAGAAGATGTGGGTTTCAGAGTGAAGATGACTTGACTGGTGTGTTTCAGGAGAGCACAACCTGAGTCTCTCTCTGCTCCTTTGGGGCCCAGTGTGTTTCAGGTCCAGACCTGAATCATGGTTCTGGACCGGTTTACGATACCAGATGTACAGTAGTGTACTCAACCTTTATCTATGTCATGCCTCAGGGCATAAACTGGCCCTGGGCAGAGAAACCAAAGTCAAGCACACGGCCTGAGTATATTTTCTATAGTGTGCTCTTCTTCTCTTTTGACTCCTTCCTTGTAATTTGGCAGCGTAGAGAGATTTTCCTATTGCAATATCTAATCAAAATTGTGCAAAGTATAATTCGATTGCTGGTTCTGAAATGTGAAGCCAATGATGAAGTGCTTAAAGCTGCATTCTCTCTAGTGTCCACCAGGGGGCGACTCCTCTGGTTGTATAGAAGTCTATGAGAAAATGACTCTACTTCTCTCTTGATTTATTACCTCAGTAAACATTGTAAACATGAGTTTATGGTCTCAATCTCTAGTTTCAAGTCTTCTTCAATACAGCATGATGTTCATTTAGTACACTATGGTCAGATACTCTATAAAGCGCCACCCTCTCGTGTAACTTCTGGTTGCAAAATATCAAAGATGGCGTCGGCAAAAAAACAAGATGGCGACGGGCAACGTGCCCAACTCGAGGCTATTTCGAGGTCCATTTGGTGTGATTTCAAAAAGCAACAGTTCAAATCATGTTACTTATATCGACCAATTATTTACCTACTTACTCCTCGTCATCGTCATCAAAACAACCATTATAAATACTTAAGATTATTTTATGTACTGATAATGTAGAATTTTGATAATGTTCCCAATTATTTCGGGACGGTTGTGGGAGGATGAAAACGTTAGTTGAGAGCCCTGGTGTCTACTGTGATTCATAGATTACTCACACTGAGATATTCCAAGAAACAGAACCTTTAAGCATTAAATTGCAGGAGTTTTTTGAGCAAAAATAACAGTAACAACAGCAGGGCTGCCATTTCCAGAGCTGTTAATGGAGCGATCTTTTCATACCTCCTCGAACACGACAATGTGGTCAATTAGTGAGTCACGGCAGGCAGAGAGCTTCAGGTTCTTAGTCACCGCTGTGAAGAGCTCAGGTGGGAGGGACTGACAACAAAAGTGAAGGAGTAAAAGTTCTGTTTTGAACAGATATACAAGTCTTGAAAAAGTAATGTATTGTATGCTGTGTGTGTAATGTCTCGATGAATCTAATAGCTCAGTACATGATTTTAGAGGGTACGTTGTTAAAGAAGTCCATTATTAATAATGGTTAACGCATGGTTAACGTTGCAAAATGTTGTTGGTTAATGTTGTAACCGTAGACTGTATTTAAGAAGTGGACGTAGTCATCGTGACGTCACCCATTGGTTTGTGGACTGCTGTTGTAAAGCCTCGAGTTCGAAGATTTCGCCATCACCATCTTGGATTACGGCTGTCGCCATGTTATTGTGTTTTCGCAGCAATGAGCGGAACGAAGTGTTTTGAGACACTTCCGAGCGTCACGAGGTGGTGTGACGGACCCAAACACAGACACGAACAAGGTTAAAATAAAGTGAAAAGGTTTATTTTACAGGGGATAATGGGCGGTGATCCTGGGCAGAGCAAGGCAGGGCAGGCAGACCGGGGTGTAAGCGTGGCAGATACACAGCCTAACCGTGACAGTTACTGTAAAGCCCGATGCTTCTCATACAGACACTAAGGGTGCCTTGTACGTCGGTATCAAGACGCCGCGGGCCACTGCTCAAGCGGCGGTATTTGAGTTAACACAGAAACTGGCGTTACTGCAACTCCACTCCTTTTTAAACAGCTGTCAACAGAAGCCAAGGCCGCTGACATTTATGTCAGACGTCTGAAGTTTCCCCACTGATCAGAGCTAGCTGAATGCTACGACCTTATCACATTTTATTGGAGGCAGCATGTGCCCATTTCTGCAACTTTGTGACTTTGGCAGAGTAACATTTTGGTTGTTTATTCAGCAGCATTGCGGCCCTGGAGCAATGCAATCTGCTCTGGCCAGACGTGGACGCTGTAAAATGTCTCCTGAACAGGCCGGCATGCAACAGAGGTAAGACCTGTCTTTGAAATGAGGTACACTTTTAGAAAGAAGGCTATCTTGTGCTGCTACTGCACATGGGGGAATTTAAGTATAAGCAGGGTAATCGGCATAGCTTTTTTTGTTATCGTGCATTTACTGAATTGTCTCCCTCTTTGACCTTCATTTAATCCGGATGGTCTCCTGCAATTTAAATCTCATTTTCAAGAGCGTTCTGCCTAAAACTGCACCATCATTCTGTTACACAACAGAGGACAGAACGCAGGGCCAGAATAGAAAAGAGGAGCGAAAGGACCACATTTCCGTGTGACAGTTGTGTGATGAATGCTCCGCCCCCCCCGCCCTCCGTTATGTCTCCCCCTCATCTCGGTCGGGCCGAGGCTCCGATCGTTGGCCTCCGAGGCGGATCAATCAGCGTCAGCGCTGACCTGTACGAGTGCCATCCATCATGGCTGCGATGTCTGAGGTGTTTGCGACGGCCTCTTCGGTGCTGATAACACTGGGAGGCAGGAACAAGTTCCTCGAATCCATTTCATTTGGATGGGGAACTATTAGGATAATGACGATAAACATTGCTAATCCCCCTGTGTGCTTTGTTCCGGGTATTAGAATTGCAGAGTTGATCCATTGATCATTTGTCAGGGGATTTGGAGAGAGTGCGAGACAAAACACCGAAGTTATTTCGGGATCCACGGGGCATTGTATATGTATATATAAGTTGTCTGTTGTGTAAAATAATTTTTTTTCTAATTGCTCAGTGTTTAATTAATCCCGACTTTGTCTCCCTCAAGTCTTCTGTTAAATGATTTCTTGGGTCCTGAGGGTTGAATCCTCAGCTCGATGGTGAGATCAGTCATTTGTTACTCACAGACACAGAAGATTTATTTCTTTTAATCTAAGACCGCGGTTACACTTTTCTTTTCACTGCAACTTTGGTGATCAGTTGTCCCACAGTTGCGTGTGTCCACACACATGCCTGATTGGATAGTGATCGGATATGTTTTGTAGAAGCGGTGGATAAAATCATTTAATTTCCTATGAATTCTTCATAATAAAAGCCTCCTTTATTTTTGCTGCCTACTCTTCCTCCTGACAATATTAGTAGACTTGTTTTATTGAAGACTAGCCGCTAACAAAGGTCATGTCCGATCAGCTGAAAACAGGCCCGTTGCGATCGGTTACCCAACGATTGGTGCATCTCTAAGCTCTACCGGTCAGCACGGTAAAGTCATAAGTCATACCGGTGTACTTTCTATACCTTCTATACCTTCCACCTCTAGTACGGCCAAACTCTGTCGACCCTATTTTGACTCCGGCTGGTCATAACGGGAGATGGACCTGATTGTCACCTCCTAACCTAATTCGACCTCATCGGATGTTCTCACGTTGCCAGTCCATGTGTATCACCGGTGTCGGTTAATGATCACAACCGATGCTGAGGGAGCTGAGGGAGCCGGCTAAACTGTTTGCCTGCATTGGGTCCCAGTTCATTTAGCTGGTGCCCGCGGGACAGAAAGCTCTTTATTATGAATGAGGCGCCTCATTGATGTGCCTCAAAGTCAGAGGCTCATTAGAGCTGAATACTGCGCGCTGGCTGAAGTTGCAGCAGTGCACTACCACTCCGTCACAACTCCATCACTCTGAAGGGATGGCCGACCTCTGACAGACGTGGCTGCTCAAACTCACGGTTGTTCTGTCAGATCTGTCAGGAAACCTGTACACATACCGCATGTGTTATCAAAAATGCACCAGCTGACCCATGTAACATGTGTACGTGATTGGGTTTAAGATATTAAATGTGCCGAGGCGGCGTCAAACGTACAGTATGCTGTCTGCAAGCTAATCCTTGCTCGACCCGTTAAGTTTTCAACTGCAGCTGCTGTTTATGTCGCTATTTTCAGGTCACACTTTGCTGAGGAATTACGAGCATACAGCTGTTATGTTTATGCAATCACAACACCACGGCTGACCTGCATGTAGTCATCGTGGAAGTGTGTTCTTCATCAGCTCTTGTGGCTCTTTTCTTCTCATCTTAAATGACAAGAAGATTGACCCTCTGACTACATTGACTACGTTCATGTGCACAAAATATTGTTTACATGGCTGATGAAAATTAATAGTACACTAATGTTCTCGTTTACATACATCCTCGCATACTCAGATGACAGTAAGCGGTGGGGGACTTGATGTGTACGTAGTTGGACCTATGTCCCAATCCGCTAACATGGAGAGAGTGAGACTCGTGTCCTCTGCTGCATGTTTTGACTTCTTCTTTGGGGAGCTGTCATGTCGTCCAGCTTTACATACAGACTATGCTCTTGTATCTTTCCTTTAAATATAAGGCTGCAGCAGTCAGGCTAGCAGTTTCCCCCTGTTTCCAGTCTTTGTCCTAAGCTAAGCTAATTGCTAGTTTGCACAAATGTAAACAATGAACAAACATGTCGAACCTTTGCCATGCATCGTATTAGCTAAATGGATATTGTCACCCCGGCTGTGTCATTAGGCTCATAGAGACTCAAATCTATATTTACTGCGGACATAAAACTCTGAGCTCTGGAAACCTCAACAAGAGCTCTGCTTCCAGCAGCGCTCCTCGGATCGATAGCAGGAGAACGGAGACCTTGCACCGCTAACTAACCGCACGCTGTGTTACAACCGTCGTTAATGTGCCACCGCTCCACCACAACCGCTCACCACACATCATCCCTCTGTCACAGTTCTGCTGTCCAACGCGCTCCTCCAGTGAGTGAAGCAGAGCGCAGCACAAACCGGAGCTGATCATCTGCTTTCATTTAAATAATTTAGCATGGTGACTAAACGCAGATGGTTTTTATTTTCATCTAATAACAAAATGACAAAAGAGAATGAAATTAATTCAGTGTGTACATAATCTGCTTCCTCACCAGTTCACTGCTTCTTCCCTCTTTGCTGGCGAGGCCTCTTCACTGCTCCATGGGGGGGGGGGGGGCTGTACATGCACACCGCTCCCCTAGGGGGTCGTTAACATGTTCATATGTGGGGGCGTGTCACTGCTCTTCTTTCTCCTCCAATTGACTTATCGATCCGCTCTTTTAATTATGAAACACTTTCTGTTTTAAAAACAGGCCTCAGCCTGTCGATATGCTCCGTCATGAGCATCCAGGACCGTCTACCCGTCTCTACCACAGGATGAAGGGCTACCTGGATGGGATTACCTCCACTGCAAGGATCCCTTTGGTATTGACTCTGAGATTAACTGGCCAAATTTCAATTTGGCATGTGTGTGTGTGTGTGGGGGGGGGGTACTCTTATCAATACTCTTATCGGTTCTCTTTGATTATTTTGTGAGGGAAAAAAAGACAATTATTAGGAAAATAATCCACATTTCTTTATTATTCTTGTTTGTAAACAAATAGTCTTTCTTGAGCAGCAACACAAGAAGTTCAGAAATCTTTAAAATACAAACAATGATCTCAGTGATTATCTCTCATTGATGATCCTGTTCTTCTGATCAAATTCTCTATGACATCACTACCGTATGACATCACTACCGTTACCTGGCGGCTGCTCCACAAACAGACTGATGTTCTGCTTGTTGGTCACATGTGATGAACTTACTTGTGAGGGTTTTATTGTGTTTGAGACGACCAGAGTTCTACAATGTGTCCTTCTCTCTGATCATGATGAGAGTCTCACGCTGTACTGAGAGGAGACAGAGACACAGAGACACAGAGACAAAGAGACAGAGAGAGGACGTTTGAGACGAGGACGTCTCACTCAGGAACTAAGAAAGTACCAACAGCAGAACCGATAGCTCTGGACCGCATCAATACTGCAGGTTTTATTTAAAACCGGTTCCCGTTTAGAACCAAGTCCGAGTAGTTCACACGAGCGCCTCATGAAAAACACAAATAACAGACTTCCACATAAACAAACAAAGAATTGTAAATTCAGCGCCAAGACGAGTGCAATCAGCGCTCAAATGACCCTTAATCCTGCTCCTCGTTTATCCTTCGCACACAATCTCTTATACATGAGAGCGCGTGTGTCCTCTCTGGTCTCGTCAGCCAGTGATTTGGCTAATTGGCTTTGTTGTGTACCAACCTTGCTCCGTCCCGGTGCAGCACAGGACCGCTGGCAGATAAAGCGAAAGATGTCTGATTATAGCCAGCTGAGGGGAGGACATCAGCTCCTCAAATCCTCATACTGTTCAGCATATAGTGGTCGTTTTTATCTCAAATCCTCCATTCAAAAAATACACAGAGCAGCGATTATGTTAATGCAGCCGGTAACCTTTGCTAAACACAGAAATGTGTGCGTTTGCGTTGGTTACATTGCGTCTGTCTGTGTGTTAATGTTGCTGCCAGCGTGTGTTCATGATAGGTCAGTTTCTATTTATGTCTGAGCCCCCCCCCCCACCTCCACCACCCATCCTCCATCGTCGCTGTGATGCTAACCTCCACGTCTGCTCAACGTCACAGGACAGCCGCAGGGGAGGTCGGGGGAGGGAGGGAGGGAGATGAGAGACGCTGGTGTTGGACAGAGAGCCAGAAAGAGAGGCAAAGCTCCAAGTGTCACTCACTGGCCTTCTCCTGCTCTTTTTACACACATGTAATTTCACCATCTCCCTCTTCTATAAGTCATTTACCTTAAAAGCCTTCAGCTCTCCTCCCCCGCCTCCCTTTTTATTAGCAATGTCGGCGCTCTCGCTGCTTTGCGATGTGAAAGCTCTTTGTTTTTTTTTGTCTCTCACACAGCCACTCTGCCTCCCCCGCATCATAATAACCTCACAGTCAAATACTGTTATTCTTCATCTGACTCTGACCCTGTTTTCTGCTAAGCTCTTCTCAGAAGCTTGAACATCTTATGTCACCCTTTAGGTTGGGAAGAAAAACAAAAATGTATCCGCTGCTTGAGTCTTGCAAGATACGAGTGAAGCTGCACACACTGGGGAGGACACACAGGACGACAAGAGACGAGAAACAACTACAACAAGAGAGAAAGAAAGAGGACACGACTATCACTGGATCAAACATTCAGTTATATCATTTATAGATTATTCTCAGATGGGTCCAATGTTGCTTGAGTGGGTGGACACAATATTATATCACCTACACTACTATACATTGCATGTAGATAAAAAGTCCCTCGATGAATTGTTTTTTACTTCGTGTGTCAGAAAGGTGTTGATTCATATTTGACTCATAGTGGTGGAATGTAACTAAGTACATTTACTCAGGTGGTGTACTAAGGTGCGCTAAAAAAACGACTATTGCTACTCGGCAGCAAACAGACAACGCGAGCCGTCGTGATGCTGGGGTTCAGGTACCCACTGGGGTTCAGCTGAAGAGCAGCTGCTGTGACTGAAGCTGCTCATCAGACTCACACACACACAGAGAGACGAGCGGGGGGGAAATCAATACAACACAGCCATACGGCAGCTGGACCTGCACATACATGCAGAACCGACGAGAAACATGCACATACAGGTACGAACAACAAGGTGTGAGATCAGAAACCTGTCTCCATGACAACACCCACGCAGAACAATTACACCCGTCTCATGACTGTGATTCCAGATTAATGTGATGTGGTTGTCGGCGTGTACCCGGCGAGTTTTCATGTTTCATGAATATTTGTCTCTCTCGACAGATGAACTCGTCGGGTTTCGTTGTGCTGATACGTTCTTAGAGCCCGTTGGGAAGTTAAGATCTAAGCTTTTAAAGACATTATTATTTATATTTGGAGCATGCTGCTAAGCGATCACAGTAGGGCTGAGAGATCTGTGAATATTCATAACGCTTAATTCATTCAGCACTCAACAGCCAACACCCCCCCACCCCCCAAAAAGGTGCTGTTTGCGTTCAGAAACCCTAAACAGAACCGGGCCCTCGTGTTGTTTCCGCGCTCATGCAGGCGGACGGCGGCCTGAGCGGAGTGACCGTCTAATAAAAGGATGAGAGGATTACAGCTGTGATGAATGACTCCCGTCTGTTCGCGTTCTTGTAAGTCCTGGTCATCTGGACTGTTGCATCATAAGCCCAATGTAATCACTCCAGAAATACTATGAAATGATTGGAGCGAGACCAACGCGGGTCCTAACGGGCCTCTCTCTCTTTTGTACTGTACGCTGCAACCTGACCAGACTTTTACATAACCATTACTGACATTATGAAAGATGGACGGGGATGAAATTACATTTTTCAGGCGAGAGTTTTCCTGACGGATCCTGATATAAACGTCACTGTAAATTAGACTCTTTACTTTACGTCTGTTCTCAGTGGACAGAGTTTTCACAGGTCCTGCTGGGGGATCTAGATCTCGACTGGGATGTGTCCTCGGATATTGGGTGGGGGGGGGTAATAATGGAGTGACTGATCTTTGCAGTTTACCAACAGTTGTTAAAAACCCTTGAAAGATCAGAGTGAATGCTGCATGTTCTCCCATTTACAATCTATAAAATCCAAAGCCTTTCTCCTTAATTGCACATCATCTCTTGTTTTATTCCAAGACATTTTAATCAGCCGTCTCCCGACCGCAGCACCTGCAGCCAATCAGGCCGCTCTGCTGCCAACGGCAGCTCCTGAGTGACATACGGGCTGCTGGCCTCTCGCAGGATAATGAGACTGTCCCGCTGTCGAGCATCTGTGGCCCTGATCTGGTGTTCCTTCCACAGTTCACACATACAAATACACACACACACACACACACTTTCAGGTTTTTTTGGGGTGGATCTATTTGTAAACAATGATGACGTTCGGAAGTTTGGCAACAGAAGTGCAAAAGCTTATCAAGCTATGTAAGGACCACAGATGGAGAACGCAAACTAAACAAAGTGTCTCTACAGATCTGTGTGCTGTTAGTGAGTAGAAAACATTATTTAGTGTCCAGATATAAACATGAATTTGGAGAAACCCAGCGTGTAACGTTCCACCAGAGACATTACGATACATATATCATATATATACATACAGTATATGAGCAGTCACAAATTGTGTTCACTCAAAAGCAGAAATATTGAAATGAATGTAAAATATAAACACTGTGTGTGTGTGTGTGTGTGTGTGTGTGTGTGTGTGTGTGGGCCTTTAGGTGTCTGCTTGTTGAGTGAGCGTCTCAGTGCTGAAGTGTAGTTCTGGCAGCAGAAGCGATTAAGTGCATTCATCTTCATTTGCTGGCCGGCGTTTGCTGTGTTACCTGCTGGGACAGAAACCCCCCCCCCCCCCCCACAGACTCAGACCACCGATTCAACAGACTGAGCCTTCATACCTCTCTCTCTCATATTCCCCCTCTCTTTCCTTCCTCTCTCCCTCTCTTCTCATCCTGCATTCTGCTCAGCGTCTGTCTCCCCCGTCGTACCACCGTCTCCCTCCTTTGTTACAGTCTGGCTCGGTGTCACCGTGACATTTGACAAACGGCATAACAAATACCACGACCCGTCCCCGCGCACTTTGAATGATGATGTTCACGCCGGTGATTACCGCGTGTGGAGCAGAGCTGTCAGAAGAGGCTCTTCTGTGGACACCGGACTAATGACTTATTGAATACGTCATTATTCCCCCATATTATTTTCTCAGAGCTGTGGAAATTAAAATCGACTGCCCTACTTTATCACCACGCCTCGTTGTGCAAATCAGACCAGCAGAGATGAAAAGAAAAGAAGTGCAATGGATGGAAATGCTCCAGATCTTGTCCTCTGTCATGTGTGCAGACTGGAGTGTGTTGGAGGGAGGGTGGGGTTCTGGTCGGTGGCAGCGGGCCAGGGTCCATCAATGGGGACTCTGATGGATGAGCTCCAGTCTGACGTCTGCAGTTTTTTTTTTTTTTTTTGCATATATATGGGAAAGTGAAGTTTCTGTGTCGTTGGGGAAGTGACGGAGAAGCCACATTCTATTACTGCGTGGAAGGACGAGAGAAACCCAGACGGGAGCGCTTGTGTGCTTCAGATGCCACCTTGAACGAAGCAGCTGGAGATTACCAGCAGAAACTCAAAGCACAGAAAATGTATTCATGAGAAGGAAAAAACAACTTCTACGGTGAAACAGCAGCATTTTTCTTGTCTTCTCCTGAGATTGAATGTAATGAGAAGAGGTACAATAGAAAGAAGAGGAGGAATCAAAAGTGCTCCACCAGATAGATGGTGAAGTGGAATCTCAGGAGAGAGAGAGAGGACTGTTTCTTTTCTTTTTTTTATCATGAATGTGCGTCATTTGCCTGCAGTGCGAAAGACTGCTTTTCATTCAGGCTGTTGAATAATTACACAGGGGCCAAGTCTAAAAGCATTACCTGTGTTTGCCTACTGTACCAACTCAGTCGGGGTAGCAACAAAGTCCTCTAAAGATAGCCACTTCCTGTCACGTTGATGAAGAAAGTCTGAAATCCAACAAGATGGTGAATAATGAATGAAGTTCTACCTCTCCAGTCAGAGGACGAAAAATCTGGTATTTGTTAACCTGGAGGCTGTTCTTACATTGTTGTCATTGGTCATGATCACACTTTACTCATCACTTCCCACGTAAAGACGCTGCAAACAATGACTCACAAGAAAAACGTTGATCATTGATTGGGCAACGAGCTGGAAAAGAGAAATCAACGTCCATGGAGTCATTGTAGCATAGCCAGAGAACTTTCGCTAAGTCCCGCCCATCGAACGTAGACTGGCCAATCGGAGGGTCCGGCTCTGCTCCGTAGACTCTCATGGTTTCAGATTGTCTTCATTTTCAGGCTGGTGGGTTTTGAGCTAGTCATGGTCAAAGGAGCTCTATTTAACATTCAGATCGTTTGTATATCTTCAAACAAAAATCGTCTGTAAAGATAGTGGAGCTCTGCACTGCGCTATAGTGGTCAAGTAAACACTGTTGGCTTTGTCTGCACTTTCGTCTAAGTCTGCACTGTTAGTGGCGTTAGCTATGGACCGTCGGCTCGTGGAGAGTTGTTGGAAGACGATCGAAAAACTCCCAATCTCGCATCTGGCAACTTTAAGCGTTGTGTGATAGTGATACTTGGGAGGTTGCAAGGAGATATACGCTTCTAAAATGTGACAACCTGTGGAGCTAACATTAGCAGAGTACCTTAGCATATGTTCACCATCTTAGTTTAGTTTGCTTTAGCATGCTAACAGTAGCTAACTAGCACTAAACACAAAGTACAGCATGTCATAGATAAACCGGAAGTTGTCCCTCGAGGAAAAATGTGCATAATTTATCTTCCGTGCATATTATCAATCATGGTAATCCATCCAAATAAATTGCACATTTTGGAACTTGGTCATTTGATCTGTACAATGTGAAAACGTTCAGACATAAACCATCTTCTCATGGTTGCGAAAGTGAGCCTCACACCCTCACACTAACATAAACAAGCCAGCATGTATGAATACAGCAGGTTGGTCAAGAGGCCGCTTTGCAGTTTGCTTCAATCCAGTTGATTCTGCTTTCGGTTGAACTCAAAGACGAAGTGGTCGAGATTGAAATGTTTAATTTACAGTAAATCTTTGTTGTTTCCTGAGAAAGCATGATGCTCTCTGCCTTGATCAATGCTGCAGGCTGTATGTCTCACATCTTTATGACCTAGCTGGTGAGTTATCATGTTATCATGACTAATAATCACAAAGGTATGAGAATAACAGCCGGGTTTATAGAAACTGGAATTCCCCTTTTAGTTCTGGCCTGCACAGTGTTGCAGCCTTTTCTTGTGAATTACAAATCATTGTTACAAGAAAACTGCAAATGGCAGAAATGATGACGGACACACAGCAAGCATCAGGCTCAGTGGAGATAGAAGACTTTAAACATGTTATAAATGTGGCTACATTTATACTTTATCATACTTTCATGTGATTATTGAGTGCCGCTCGGTCTCCAGGCTGCACCGGCTGGTTCAGGCTAATTTATTGCCCTTTTTTTTAAAACAGGCGAAGAAGGAAAAAGCTTTTTTTGTGTTTGACGAACCTCTCCTTTCTCTCAGACTGACCCTCAAATGTTGGAAATGCTGATGCAGCTCCACAGACCCACACCTGCACCCACGTCCACGTTGAACGATCACATCAGAAGGACGAGAAGGAGGCCGTCTCTGTTGCGATGGTGGAGCCGGCTCGGGTCGCCTCCGTTTGATGACCTTCCAGCTGCCGTTTCTCCTCTTCAATATTCAAGCCACGGAGAGAGCATTTGCATCACTACCATGAAATATGGATGCTGTGTGGAAGGAAGAGAGACGGGCGAACTCTCACTGCCACAAGAGAAGCGGACAGAAAGAGAAACCGATGAAGCGGTGTGTCAAAAAGTGAGTTTAAAACGGTGATATTCCCCCGTCTTTGTATCAGCCACTTCTTTTTAACTTTCTCGTCTGCCATCTGAATTCAAATCATCGCCGGGGACTTAGAGGAAAGTTTGACAGAGGAATGTGAAGCACAGCTCAACTGGGAAGAAAAAGAGGGGGAGCAGGAGAGTGTGTTCAATGTGTGTGTTCAGTGTGTGTGTGTGTGTGTGTGTGTGTGTGTTTGAGAGGAATCAGAGAAAGTGTCCTAAAAAGACAGGGGGAGATTGGTTTCACCTGCACTACAGTGTTTAGATAAACTCCAGCAGCAGGCAGCTGAGGACTCAGCAGAAATGAAACAGGATGCAGGTTCAACTCAGCACTTCAAAGACAACTTAAGAGTTGAAGAAACTCCAAATATTTGAGTCACTGTAGCAAAAACAGCCCAGTCGCCAGGAAAACACATTGGCATTGTAGGCTTCTGCGAACCACGATTACAGTTGTGTGAAAAAGTGTTTGCCCCCTTCCTGATTTCTTATTTTTTTGCATGTTTGTCACACTTAAATGTTTCAGATCATCAAACAAATTTAAATATTAGACAAAGATAACACAAGTAAACACAAAATGCAGTTTTTAAATGAAGGTTTTTATTATTAAGGGGGGAAAAAATCCAAACCTACATGGCCCTGTGTGAAAAAGTGATTGCCCCCCCCCCCCCCCCCCCCTGTTAAAACATAAATTAACTGTGGTTTATCAAAGTAATTGAGATCTATCAGTCTGGAAAAGGTTACAAAGCCATTTCTAAAGCTTTGGGACTCCAGCGAACCACAGTGAGAGCCATTATCCACAAATGGCGAAAACATGGAACAGTGGTGAACCTTCCCAGGAGTGGCCGGCCGACCAAAATTACCCCAAGAGCGCAGCGACGACTCATCCAAGAGGTCACAAAAGACCCCAGAACAACATCCAAAGAACTGCAGGCCTCACTTGCCTCAATTAAGGTCAGTGTTCATGACTCCACCATAAGAAAGAGACTGGGCAAAAATGGCCTGCATGGCAGAGTTCCAAGACGATAACCACTGCTGAGCAAAAGGAACATAAAGGCTCGTCTCAGTTTTGCCAGAAAACATCTTGAAGATCCCCAAGACTTTTGGGAAAGTACTCTGTGGACTGACGAGACAAAAGTTGAACTTTTTGGAAGGTGTATGTCCCATTACATCTGGCGTAAAAGTAACACGGCATTTCAGAAAAGGAACATCATACCAACAGTAAAATATGGTGGTGGTAGTGTGATGGTCTTGGGGCTGTTTTGCTGCTTCAGGACCTGGAAGACTTGCTGTGGTAAATGGAACCATGAATTCTGCTGTCTACCAAAAAATCCTGAAGGAGAATGTCCGGCCATCTGTTCGTGACCTCAAGCTGAAGCGCACTTGGGTTCTGCAGCAGGACAATGATCCAAAACACACCAGCAAGTCCACCTCTGAATGGCTTAAGAAAAACAAAATGAAGACTTTGGAGTGGCCTAGTCAAAGTCCCGACCTGAATCCGATTGAGATGCTGTGGCATGACCTTAAAAAGGCGGTTCATGCTCGAAAACCCTCCAATGTGGCTGAATTACAACAATTCTGCAAAGATGAGTGGGCCAAAATTCCTCTACAGCACTGTAAAAGACTCACTGCCAGTTATCGCAAACGCTTGATTGCAGTTGTTGCTGCTAAGGGTGGCCCAACCAGTTATTAGGTTTGGGGGCAATCACTTTTTCACACAGGGCCATGTAGGTTTGGATTTTTTTTCCCCCTTAATAATAAAAACCTTCATTTAAAAACTGCATTTTGTGTTTACTTGTGTTATCTTTGTCTAATATTTAAATTTGTTTGATGATCTGAAACATTTAAGTGTGACAAACATGCAAAAAAATAAGAAATCAGGAAGGGGGCAAACACTCTTTCACACAACTGTACATTGAATGTACCGTTTTTATAAACGGCGGTATTAGCTACCAAATCCATTTTTTGTACCAGGCTGCAAACGTGTTTATTTCTGCTGTAACGTTGAGGACTTTGGGGATTGACTCGCTACTGGAGCCTCAAGTGGTCATCTGAGGTACTGCAGTTTGTGACACTTCCATGTTTGGCTTCGTTTCTCAGCTCCGGAGGTTGCTGCTTGGGGTTGACGTATTACAACAAGCGACACGCAGAGCAAGCGATGTAGTTAGTATATTGAGCGGGCATTATTGAGAAGTTATGTGGTATAGTAACAAATATAAAGAGTGAGAAAGTCACACAAACACAGGACTTTGAGCCAGGAAGCTGTGCTGTTCGTGTACGAACACGTAAAACCAAAAGTCACCGTTGTTACGTTACACCGTTCCGTTCTGTTGTTAAAGTTCCGTCGTTACCGTTACTTTTTTACCCTTATGTTGTTACTGTTAACAGTTCCTTTGTTACTGTTACGTTGTCATATTACGTTAATTCACGTTATGTTACGTTATGTCATATTATGTTATTTCACGTTGTTATGTTATTTTACGTTATGTTACATTACATTATGTTGTTACGTTATGTTGTGTTATGTTGTTACATTATGTTGTTGTGTTATGTTGTTATGCTACCCTGTTATGCTACCCTGTTATGCTACCCTGTTATGATACGTTGTTATGCTACGTTGTTACATTAGGTCGTTATCTTATGTTGTTACGTTCTTTTAACACAAACCATATTTTTTCTAACCTCAACCAAGTAGTTTTGTTGCCTAAACCTGACAAATGTTTTCACAATGTTGACAGCCTCACATTGAGCATTGCTACGAGGCTGACATGAAACGTATTTTTGCTTCAGAAACATAGACCGGTTGCGAACATCTTTTTTAGAAACTTGGTTGAGTACAAGCCATAAATTTGATCAAAAAGATTCTCTCATGGGAGTTTTCCCACCAGTTAGCACATCCTGCTACATGATGCTGTTCATCAGAGTCGAGGAGAGGAGACAGAAGAGTGGTCATGTGGAAAGGAAGTGGGAGTGATATGACGGCTGTAAAGGTCACCAGGAACTGCTCCACTTGTTCATCCACCGTCACTCATCCAGTGAAGAGACTGTATACTCTTCACTGCCTTATTGTTCACTGACTGTGAACATACACGACAAAAACCTTCAACTCTCCAAATCTAAAAACAATATCACAAAGAGGATCGAGAGTTCCTCTTCCTGTAAACAACACACTTGTTGCAGGAGGGTTGTGAGTGATATGTGAACTGAAACTAAGATAGTAAGAAATCAAAACACCTCCTGAAGACCGCGTTATGATGAATGTCATGAACATTTCAAATCTCACGCAAATCAGACACATTACCTTTGAATTGATATTGTTGCTTGACAGGTTTCTCCACCTTTTTGAATACATCTCCTGCTCATTTAAATCACCTTTGTTTAAACATAAATCCCATTTCAGATTGTATGTATTTATGGGAGGAGGGATGATTCTAACATTACCTCTGCTGGTCAGTGATTTTAATCTTGTCCTGAGCATTTATGTGGGTACATTTTAACCCCCACCTTAGTAACAGTCACAACTACTCACCTCCTGTTTTTCGGCAAACTCGCTGGTCCTCCTCCGTCACCGTATCTTAACTTGTTGTTGCTGGCGGCTCTGTGAGGCTGGACTACGACACAGCAGCGCTTTGAGCTAAACGCTAATATTCACAATGACGGTGCTGACAGACTGAGATTTAATACTTACCATGTTCACCGTCTTAGTGTAGTGTGTTTGCATGCTAACATTAGCTAATAAGCTGCACCTGAGGGCTCATGGGAATGTCGTTATTTTTGTAAATATTTGGCCATAAACCAAAGGAGCAGTGTGGGATTTAGTGGCATCTAGTGGTGAGGTTGCAGATTGCAGCCAAACAAATTCCCTTTCCGCTCACTCCTCCCCTTCCTGTCGGAGAACTATGGTGGCCTTCAAGTAACTAAAAATGTGAAAGTCTCTGTAGAGCCAGTGTTTGGTTTGTCCATTCTGGGCTACTGTAGAAACATGGTGGACTCTGTGAAGAGGACCGGCTCCCTATTTAGATATGAAGGGCTCATTCTAAGCTAATGAAAACACGACAATTCCTAGTAAGTAAACATTGTTGTTGCTGTATTTTAATTAAAGAATTCTGAAACGGGATGAATCTCATCCCTTTTGTAGTTCGGCTAATTTGTCCTCACTGTACAGAGTAAACCCATAAACAGTTTCTATACTGTGTATTCTGCCCAGACGCATACCCTCATGATGTCAGAGTGACTCATGGAGAAACGTCATTGTGTGTCTGGAGCACCTGCAGCTCACCGTCCCGGTGTTCTTAAAGCCGAGAGGGAAACCACATCTGAGAACACAAGGAGGATAATAACTGTTTACGTCCAAAGCCGGACTCACGCGCACGGCTTTACAAAAGCAGCTATTGTCATAGAGAAGTAAGCCCACAACAGCATACAGAGGGAGTCCCGATACCAGTGTGTGTGTTGTACACAGGTTTAGAATACTTGTTGGCATTAACTCAGCGTGAGACATGTTGTCTCAGATTATGGGCTTCCTGTTTAAAGACCACAGAGCAGCTTTGACTGTTTACACTAATAACCTGCAGTAAATCTATCATGTCGGGACATTAAATGCTTTGTAGCTTATTAAGTTTGTCTTGTGTTATAGAAGAGGTCCTGTCAGAAGCTGCTGGAGCACTTTTGAAAGACATTTCAATAATTCATAACAAAAACAAATGTTTGTTAAAGAGGCACATTGAAGACAGTGTTTTTAATACCCTTCCATCTTTTCCTGTCTGCTCCACTTTGTAGGAAATTCCTGTTTCTCCTGAAATCTCAGAGCAGGTTTGGGCGGTTCTCCTGTTTACCTTTTCCTCTGGCCCCGCCCCTCTGCTCTGCCACTTCCTGATCACCTTTGCCTGTCAGAGGTGAGCAGGTTCCGAGCTCACACGGTCGGCAGTCTTTCCCCGCCGCTTCGGGTCTTAAAGACATTCCCTCAGGACCGGCAGTCGGATACAATTTCTCCTCTTGCAGCCAATCGTCAGACTCAGTGACCGAGGACAAAGTCCTCTCTCCAGAGTCATTAAACACTCCTCTGCCCCCCCCCCCCCCCCCCTCCTCCTCCCCCTCCTCCTCCTCCTCCTCTCTGAATGGTAACGTTACACCCTCTGCGAGGCTTTACCTGTCCAGGTGAACTGCTCAGCTGAAAGTGAACGTCGCTCATGAAGACATGTAAGTAAACTTCTAAACTAGAAGTGTGCTACTTGTCTTAAATGCTGCTTTAGTAAACAACAACATGTGTCAGTAGTTAGAAACATTGATCCAGTGTCTGTTGCTTGCATGAAATTGATTTGCATTGAATCGCTGTGTGTAGAAGACACCGGCTGCCTGTCAGGACGTACGTGTAGATTTAGATCTCAGACGGTGTTCGGTTCAGTCTGTGCTCGTCCAGTCGGCCATTCTGATACTAGAGGCACTTCAGGGAGCTTCACATCTGCCTGCAGCTGTTCTCCCAGACCGAGGTGTCAGGTCTGGCTCAGACTGGAGGACCCAGAGAGGGACCGGCACCTACATAAGGTCCTCATGTAGAGGTCCTCCAAAGGGCAGGAAGCTCATCCTGTACGTTCGTTCATAAAGGAACAGGAGGTGCTAGATTTAATAAATAAATATATATATATATCATGCCGAGGAGTAAATGAGTCATGGTGGGATTCTTGATTCTCGTCATATTATTAATCATCAATATACAGAAATGTATTCATTTGATCGATTTCCTCTGTTTGTTTGATTTGACGTGTGTCGTTATGAAATAGATTTCTGCAGAAAGTGAAAAGAAAAAAAATGGCTTCCTGGAATTTTCAGCGACATGTCTGAACGCGACATGCTATGCTGGTGTGTTAGATGACACACACACACACACTCACACACACACACACACACACACACACACACACACTTTGCGCTCCGTGTTTATTGAGCTGCTCAGAACTCAAGCCCCTCTGATCTTTGTCTTTTTAATGAGCTGATGATGAAGAGATGCTTTCCAGAGCGACCTCTCCTTCAGCTCTCCCTCAGTGGTGTGAGTGTGGATCCTGTGGTTTGTTTGTAGTCCTGACCATGTGAGACCTCGCCTGCTAGAACTGCAATGACCAGCTGTGTCAATTTTACTTTGTTGTACAGCACATGAAAATAAATCTGCAATGATTAACAACCTAGAAGAAGGCTGTAAACATGTTTCTGCAGTGTGCTCACATGCACTCGTCTTGATTCTGGCAGACTGCGCCTTTTGCTCCGAGGGCGTGTTTGTTTGATACAGACGTGTGTGTGTGTGTGTGTGTGTGTGTGTGTGTGTGTGTGTGAATAAAAAGGAGTGGTGCATATGTCCACAGCAACATGTTAGTTCAGCGTGGACGGCCGAGAGTGCCGACGCAGACACGTTGGCCTCGTCATCGTCGGGGTCGTTTTTCACGCTCTGTCGTTCGGAAGAAAAGAAAAAGAGCTGACTCGGCCTTGTGTCATTATTAACTCGTCACAGATTACAGGAGAGAGCCTCATCTACATCTGTGTGAGGAGGAAGGTGTAGACAAACAGCTGTCACTAAAGACAAAGGAAACACTTTGAACTGGATTTACAATCCAAACACTGCTTTTTATCTCACTTAGTGAGACAGAAACGAGGGCAAAGCTCCCAAACCTCACGTGTCTCGTGCTCCTTGTATTGCGTTGCAGGTGTAGCTGTCTATTCAGGGATTAGGACGGCTGCTCTGGGATTAGGACGGATGCTCTGGAGGCGCGGGAGTGTCCTCCGTGTGAAAGTCTCTGAGTTCGTGGGTGTGTCGGGCCGCGTGTAGCCGCATGTATGTGTGTGCAGGTACAAGTTGACAGCCAATGTTTTATTTTCATTCCAATTATAAAAAGGCTAATCGGATCCAGTCGGGCTGTGAGACGTCGTCCATTTTGTTTCAGGTTCCATTGTGATCTTTTTACTGTATTCTTTAGTGAGTGTTCGTCGTTATCTTTCTCTCTTTTTAACACCAACGTTTCCCGGGAGAGAGAAGAGAAGAAGCTTAAAGGAGATTATGTTATCTGTTCACATCAGGAATTCAGAGGGAGAATATCAAACCGCCTTCATTTTTCATTTTCTTTAACTTTTAGTCTTTTATTTCTGCTCCTGCTGGCAGATATTTCTCTTTCTTTTCCTCTTCTGTCTCCGGTTCTCTTCCCTGTGTAGTGATGAAAGATCAGACCTCAGACGCAGCGGCAGGTGCCGCCGTCTGTGATGAATCCGCCGCGTTGCCGCGAGCTCTCGGTGGGGAAGCTGTTAAGTCGGCTCAGCCTCGTCTCAGTCCTCGGCCTCGAAGACACGGAGCTTGGATGGCTGTCACAGCTCGCTGCGCGCCGTCCTCGCGCTGCTTCTGTGAAGAGAGAACCAGGACGGCCTGTTTGTTTTGACAACTCGGCGGGTTACTCTGCAGATTTGTTTGCTCTTGAAGTGCGCGGTCATAGTCGTCTGCATTTGCATTTTAGGACACACGTCAAAGTGTATTGAGTGTTTTTATTTAGGGGATGGGAATGTGTCCCGTTAACCCTCTGAACCTCCAAACAGTTTGGGCATTTCTTTTGCACATTTGACTCTCTGTGGTCTCGTTTTTCACTGCAGTACACAGTACAAGTCCTGCAGCTCTATAGAAACAGAGCAACCATGACTAGAAGCAAAGAGAACTTAGAGAGAGAGGAATGTCTGTCACAGTTACAGTTAAGTTTTTTTGATACATTTTTTTACAAAAATTGGAAAACGCTGGAATTTATACAAACAACATTGTTTAAAGTAAATGTTTTGAAACAACCTGGACTGAGAACCTCTCCTCTCTGTGTTCAGCAGCCTGCAGCTGATCTGTTGTCACGTGACTGTTGGTCTCAGATGAGTCAATCATGGCTTCATAGTTCAGCTGAGGAGCTCACAATCAAATGTTTTTTACAGAATCTGGTGAAAGCAAACGCTTTATTTGGGGCGAGCAAATTTAGAATTTAGTATTTTTGATGAAATATCACAATGTTCAGCTTCATGTTGGTTGCTTTTTATAACAAAGCCGTTTGTCACACCTCATGTGTTAAAGGACAGAAAGCGATAGTGACGTTTCTAACATGAAAAACATGCTTTTCATCCCAGAGGCCACAGAGCTATCACTTGGATTACATTTATATTAGTCCTGTGTGTGTTTTTTTTTTAGCGAGATCTTGTGTCTCATTAAGACCCGACAGAGGGGCCCTCGCAGAGCGCCAATGAGATGGCTGTTGCCAAGGTGACGTGAGTCTGACTGAGCCCATCTGCTCATGTCCATGTGCTCGAGGAGCCCGTTGTGGACATGACGTGTCCGCTGGCACGCTCGCAGTGTCGATGTAAACCTGCAAAAAAACAACAACAACGACGACAATAACAAAGAACCCAGTTTGGAATCCTGTCACATCCCTGAGCCGTGATGTGTGTTTGTGATGCAGCGAGCGCCGGAGACTCATCCGCGTCTATCCGCCGCCACACTCCAGTAATACTGATGTCGCTGCATCGAGAGCAGAAGTCTCTGTAGTTGGATATCTCTTCTCTGTGCCAGCAGAGGAAACACAAAACGAATACAGAAGTTTGCAGGACTGCTGCTCTCATCGTGTGAAAGAGAAGCGTGTGAATACTTTCACACCCTGTTTACTTGACATGATAAGTGCTGTCCTCCTGTCTTCACTGATGGAAGGCTCATTTGTTCTAGCAGAGCAGAGTATGAAATAAAGAAATAAACAGGTGAACTGGAACCATTTAGGGTTCTTCAGCTTGTCCTCACAGGAGAACACTTTGTGGTTCCAGGTAGAACCTGGGTTCTTTTTTTCAGGGGTGTTTTATTTTCTTTATCATAGTGAATACTTTGAGAATGAGAGGAAATAGTGTGAGAGAGAGAGGGGATGACGTCAGGCAGCAACCTCCGGTTCTGAAAAGCTTCATGTGTTAAAGCTGCATTCTCTCTAGTGTCCACCAGGGGGCGACTCCTCTGGTTGTATAGAAGTCTATGAGAACATGACTCTACTTCTCTCTTGATTTATTACCTCAGTAAACATTGTAAACATGAGTTTATGGTCTCAATCTCTAGTTTCAAGTCTTCTTCAATACAGCATGATGTTCATTTAGTACATTATGGTCCATTTAGAGTCAAACAGACCATAAAGCAGGGGATGCTTTAGGGCGGGGCTTACTGTGATTGACAGGTCTCTACCAGAGACGTATACGGCGTCTCTACGTCACTCCTCCTCAGTCCAGATATGGTCACTTCCTGTTCACTGGTTGCAAACAAAGAAGATGGTGACGGCCAAAATGCCAAACTCGAAGCTTCAAAACATCCGTCCACAAACATCATGAAGTGGACGTAGTCGTCATGACACCTCTTTCACTTCTTATATACAGTCTGAGGACACGTAGCAAAAGAAAGTCTCTACATCTCACTGAAGTGTTACTTGTTGGGTGATTGTGTCTTATATTAAGTGTATTTTGACAAGTAATAAGACAAATACTATTTGGTAAGATTATGCAGTATTTTCTCACTGTTGTATTAATACTTTTACTGAATAAAGGATGTAGTGCTTCCTCCTCCACTGCCTCTCTTACACTCTGGTCCTCTTCTTCTCTCACACAGATCTCCACAGATCTCTGCTGCTCATGACTTCCTCCCTGGATCCAGCAAACCTTCCTGAGTCCAGATGAGCATCCAGGAGGAGAGCGCACAGCCCGAAGGCGCCGCGGCGATGGCCGGAGCGGCGTCCCTTTCCCCCTCAGACTACGGACTCGTGTCTCCGCCTCTGGACCTGTGCGCCGCGTGCGGCCACTGCCACCAGCTGGAGGAGAACCACGAGTACCTCTACAAGGACGAGGTGGACGACGACCTCGTGTGCCACATCTGCCTGCAGGCGCTCATCCGGCCCCTGGACACGCCCTGCGGACACACCTACTGCCAGGAGTGCCTCACCAGCTTCCTGCTGGAGAGCGACTTCTGCCCCGTGTGCCGCGCGCCGCTCATGCTGCAGAGCTGCAGGAAGCCCAGCCTGCTGGTGCACAAGCTGCTGGACAAGCTGACCGTGGCCTGCCCCTTCACCGACCACTGCGCCGTGACGCTGGCACGAGGTGATCTGGAGGACCACATCAAGAGCAGGTAGGACGGGAGAAGCAGATACACTCAGAACACACAGGCCTTTACCTAAAGGTACCGTTAGGTCGTTAGTACTCTTATCGATACTGATTATCAGTTTGGTTCCTTATCGATACACTTTTTGATGATAAGAAAATAATCTACATTTCTTTATTATTCTTGTTTGTAAACAAAAAGTCTTTCTTGAGCAGCAAATACAAGAAGTTCAGAAATCTTTAAAACACATTCTCATCTAATCAATGATCTCGGTGATTATCTCTCATTGATCCTGTTCTTCTGATCAAACTCCGTATGACATCACTAACGTATGACATCACTACTGTTACCTGGCGGCTGCTCCACAGACAGACTGATGTTCTGCTTGTTGGTCACATGTTGTGATGAACTTACTTGTGAGGGTTTTATTGTGTTTGAGACGACCAGAGTTCTACAATGTGTCCTTCTCTCTGATCATGATGAGAGTCTCACGCTGTACTGAGAGGAGACAGAGACAGAGAGACAGAGAGGCAGAGAGACACAGAGACACAGAGACACAGAGACAGAGACACAGAGACACAGAGACAGAGAGGCAGAGAGACAGAGAGACACAGAGACACAGAGACACAGAGACACAGAGACAGAGAGACAGAGAGACACAGAGACACAGAGACACAGCGACACAGAGACACAGAGACACAGAGACAGAGACACAGAGACACAGAGACACAGAGACACAGAGACAGAGACAGAGAGACACAGAGACAGAGAGACACAGAGACAGAGACACAGAGACAGAGACAGAGAGACACAGAGACAGAGAGACACAGAGACACAGAGACAGAGAGACAGAGAGAGGATATTTGGAATTACTTGGGAATTAAGAAAGTACAGATAGCAGAACCGATAACTCTGGACCGCATCAATACTCCGTGTTTTTAGTGATGTAGAACCGAGTTTCGGGGGGGCATCGCTTCCTATAACTGTATTTTCCATTAAAGAAAGTCAGATATAATCAGTGCATACTTTATATTATTTAATTAGCATTTCTCTCGTATTTACACTGGCTATCTGATAAAAACAACAGCGCAGTAAACAGGCTCTAGGTTTCCCACGCTCCTCCCGAAGGAGAGAGTTCTTCCTCTAACCGGGCTTTCATCTAAAGTAGGCCCGGCTCCTCTGTTTATAAATCATTAAAAGACAGAGCTTTGGTTTCTCTCCGTCTGGATCCGTTTTCATTAATGCTCATTAACACTCCATCAACCCAAAGGCCTCTGGGATAATTAATCTCAGCACACACACACACAGTGTTTCCGATTCATTTAGAAAACTCTAAAAAAATAAAGGTGTACTCTTTTTTTTTTTTTCTGCCCCTTCTCTCCATCTTATTATCCCGCCACCCACATGCACCCATTTCCTCTGTTTCTCCTTCCTTTCTCTTCTATCTCATTCCTTCCCTCTATCTTTTTCCTCCACACGGCTCCATTGTCTTTTTCCTTCGTGTAGTGCGAGTGTCAGGAGGAGGTGTGGAGACGTGAGGCCGACTCCCAGAAGGACCCGGCTGCTCTCCCGTAGTTAGAAGGTGTTACCTGTGGAGGTGAGAGGCCGCGTCCGGAGGGACGAGTCTGCACATTGTGTGGGAGGAAGTGGAAAAGAGATTGAAACGCACCGTTTCAACATTTCTCTTCTCTTCTGTATTCCATTGATCATGCTGGTTATTATTGTTGTTCTAGTAGTTGTTGAGTTTAAACCATAGAAGTGGACGTAGTTGTCGTGACGTCACTCATTGGTTTGTGGACTGATGTTAAGAAGCCTCGAGTTGGGCGCGAGTTCGCCGTCGCCATCTTGTCTTTTTTGCATCCGATGAACAGGAAGTGACCATATGTGGACTGAGGAGGAGTGACGTAGAGACGCTGTATACGTCTCTATTAGAGACCTGTCAATCACTGTGTAGCCCCGCCCTAAAGCATCCCCTGCTTTATGGTCTGTTTGACTCTAAATGGACCATAATGTACTAAATGAACATCATGCTGTATTGAAGAAGACTTGAAACTAGAGATTGAGACCATAATACAGGACTTTCACTCAGGAGACCGATGTCTGTGTCCTGTGTGAAACCAAGTCATCGTTGACATATTTGACCTACTTCTTGCTCGGTAACTTACGTACTTTGCTAACGTCGGTTATGTAACAAACGTTTATTTTAACCCAAACCACAACCTTTTCCAAAGCCCACGTTTTCTTGCCTAAACCTAACCAAGTAGTTTTGTGGCGTAATTAAACTTAATAACGAAGTAGTTGTCAGCGCTGTACATGCTGTTAGCACCGTTAGCTGCTAGCCGCAGCTGGTGGGATTTTCCAGTGTGAAATATATCCAATTTGCTGACATAGTGCTAGCTCTAGCTAACGATACACTCCACGCTAGCACTGAGCATGTGCGACTCTCAACAGAGATGAGAAAGAAGCGAGATGACTCGTTGGTAACGTGATATCGTTTTGGTGCACAGACTCGCCGATACCCGACCCAGTATTTTAGGCTGTATCCGAGGCATTTCTGATACTGGTATCGAAACAGTTCCGTCTGATTCTGAAAATGTGACTCTTTGTACGCAACAGTATGACAAAGCTGAGTTAGCTGGTTCAAAGAGGTATTTCCAGTTTCAATATGACGAGAATAAAATCAGTTCTGTGTTTGGACGTACAGCTCTGGCGGAGCTCTGTTCCCTGATTACATCTCTCAGCGGGTGTTATGTGATGGCAGCGCTCGCTGTCTCTGGCCTGTACCCCAGAATCTGGCAGAGGGTCAGGAGTTGTAATGACTGAGACAGCCACGCCATCTGGCCAGAGCTGATTTCATACTCATAATCATCCCTGACCTTTATTGGCCTTTGGTTGGGAGGAGTTGTCATTCTGGTCACAACCAGCGCAATCAAGAACAACATCTCCTCACACGTGATCGCCGGTGTTTCCGGCCGGCTCTGCTACTTGGTCGTGTCAGGACTCGCTCAGACAAACCTGCAGCTACATGTGCTGCTTTAAGGAGGGTTTTATTTCCTGCTCTGAATGCCTCTCGCTCTCATATTTTTTGTATTAGAGCTGCATGTGTATGTTTTACTGATGCTCTGCCTTGAGCATGATGGTATTTCTTTTTTTCTTCCTGCTTGTTTTGTGCCTGAAACTACTTGTTTTCAAGAGCGCTCCGTTCTCTTTCACAGCTTGTGTGAATATCGGGGGGAAATAAATGAGTTCCTGGCAGTTACCATAGCTGCATTCTGTACGCTTAAATGTGGCAGTCACGTGTGTGTGTGTGTGTGTGTGTGTGTGTGTGTGTGTGTGTGTGTGTGTGTGTGTGACCTTGCTGCACAATTACCTCACTGTGGGACTAATAAAGGAAATTCTTATTATTTAATCTTTCGGCTGTCATTGTCTCTCCCTCCTGTCTTGTAAATAGCTTTCGCAATAGTCGTCTATTGGCTATATAGTCATTTAAATATGTGTGACATCACACGTTTATGCCTATTTGTATGCCGTGGTTATGACTCGTGTACGCTCATTCTGAAGCCTCTGGTACGACAGTTTCCACGCTGTTCTTATTTGCTGTGAAAATGGACCGACGTGTTTGCAAAGTATCCATCAAAGCATCAACAGACACCTTTTCTTTAGGAGCTGTTCCATGAATGTACACACAGATTGGTTTCTACCCCATCAGTAGCAAGTATTGGCTGCTGCTATCAAGAGGAATAATGGGGTGGAGAGTGTGTGTGTGTGTGAGTGTGTGTGTGTGTGAGTGTGTGAGACGACGGTGTTTTTCGTGAGTCAATGTGCGAGTGTATGAAACGGCTCCTGTGGGGGTTTAGAACTGGTTTCTGTTCACAAACTGCATCCTGTCACAATCCAATTACATTTCCATTTCCTGCGTGCCCTGTGGTCTTGTCGCTGTGTGCGCGCCGTTCAAGTACCGCGGGATAACTCAGTATGCACACACGCATGCATTAATGCACACACACACACACACACACACAGTAGATTCAGCCAAATATTCAGTCAGACAGGGTATTTACAGCAGCTAAGTGTCTTTCTGGAGGGGAGCAGACAGCTGAGCGCTGTGAAAATCGGATAACGGTGGAAAAAAAGATATAGAGGGAAAACAAGGAAAGGGAAAGAGGGGGGGGGAGAAGCAGGATTAAAATATGAGCTTTATAAATAAAATCGACATGACTCTACTTAAAATAAAAACATCTACATAAACATCACTGGGAAGGGATGAAAATGAGATTATCTGCAGTATTTCACGTTTAAAGTTGCGCCATCTCTTTGAGTTTACGACAAAAAAAAGACAGGAAGGGCTGAATACAGTTTACAACCTCAGACAGCCTTTAATGCATCGAGCTTTCTGTATTCAGCACCTTCAGGTGAACGCCGGTCACAGTCCGGCAACGTACACCTCTTCTTCTCCTCCCTCTCTCCTCCCTCTCCTCCCTCTCCACCCTCTCCATCCTCTCTCCATCCTCTCCTCCCTCTCCACCCTCTCTCCTCCCTCTCCTCCCTCTCCACCCTCTCCATCCTCTCCTCCCTCTCCACCCTCTCTTCTCCCTCTCCTCCCTCTCTCCTCCCTCTCCACCCTCTCCATCCTCTCCTCCCTCTCCACCCTCTCTCCTCCCTCTCCTCCCTCTCTCCATCCTCTCCTCCCTCTCCATCCTCTCCTCCCTCTCCACCCTCTCTCCTCCC
>NW_027466456.1:672500-685000 GCF_050575085.1 Anarhichas minor | reverse complement strand
AGTTAATGTCGACTACATCCAGCAGCTCCGTGTGAAGCCGGGGCTCTCTGACCCCCCCCCCCCCGAGCTCGGGTGCTACAGCTCCCCTCTCTCTCGCCAGTCTGACGGAAATGTCCCATTATACTGCATGAATACACGGAACAATGGAGCGCCGTGCAAATCCCCTCATTTCATTGTGTGGCTTTCCTCCACCGAGCGGGGCTTTAGCTCCGAGAGCCCTTGTTGGATGCCAGAGAGACGGGAGAGGACATGAAATCCCTTCGTCTGGTGATACACTGGGCGGACTGGGGAGGATGGAGGTGCAGCAGAGAGGAGATGAGAGGAGACAGGAGGGTATAAGGTCACTTCCTGCTCCTGCCTCCCATCTGGTCGTGCATACGGCCGTCGCGGCGATGCACGCCGTTTATGTGGGTCATCTCAACGCGGTTGTTTGTTTGGAGATCAAACTGTCCTGTTTTTTGCTGATTCAGTGAGGACGTTTTCTGTGCTTGTGACAGTGAGTTGTTGTATTCTTTTCTTTTTTTTGCTGATTATGACATCACAGGGAGCAGACGAACGCGGACGTGGTGTTTTTCTGCCCGGCTGGAGAGCAGTGGCACTCCATTTGTCTTTATCCACACTGTTGACAGGAGCAGCCTCCGGCGTTTGCCGCCGACTCGGCTCCTCTTTCTCTCCCCCCTCCTCCTCTCCTCCCCTCCTTTCTATTCCTGATTTCTTCCACTTTAATGTGATTACTACAGTGGGTTTATACCGCGCGGGTTACCAGAGAGTGGCTGCAATCCGTCTTACTCACACGTAAGTGAGCGGAGGCTTGTGTGCCGACGTTATTGGCTGTACGCAGGGTTCACATGGGAGAATGTTTCTCTGTGATGAAACGCTTAATGTGGTTACTGCAGTTCTACTCTTGTCAGCACCGGCCATTAAAAGAGCAGCAGTGACACACACACACACACACACACACACACACACACACACACAGGAGAGCTCCTAGATTGTGATTACTTCCTGCTAACACACACACACGAGGGATGACGCAATGACGTTTGAATATTCCTTATAAAAGGTTGTATTGTATGTACTTTGGGGCATTATTTCCGTGTCGTAACTGGCCGCGAGCGACGCAGCACTGATATGTTAAAGTTATCGACAGGATTCCTCCTCATTTCACCACTAAAACCCTCAACGAGGTGTCGGCTGGAGGGAGATCGCCTGAAAGTGTCCTACTTGCTATTTGCTCTGTTGTTGGTCACTTCCAGTAAATATCACGATAAAAAACAAAACGTCAGAAGATAGCTAGTACTACTCACCCACCACTACTCGCTGGTAATCTACGTTAAAAATTGTTTTGATATTTTTGAAGAAATGTTCGTGACATTCCTGACAGCTTTTAATGAATCAAATGCTCTTACAAAAAAAAAGGACACCTTGGTATCGGTGGCTGTAATAAGCTAACCTGCCTGTCACCGGAGTCTTCCACAAGCTGCTATCTTAACAGCAGCCATGTTGGTTGTTTACGTTTCCAGCGATAATTTTGGGGGAGTGGCTTTGGAGTAAGGCCTGAAAAGACGGGCTGTCAGTGTTGGAGACTTTCTCTCTAGATTTAGTGACGATTGTATTTCGTGCTGCTCGCTGCTTTCGTTGGAAAAGAGACGTTAGGTTGGATCATTTTTCAAATTTAGCGTTCTCTTGCTAGTTTATCAAGATTACCACCTCTCGCTTTACGTTAATTCTTGACTTCTTTCTTAGTTCCTTTACTGACTTTAGTGAGTTTACAGTTCACAACATTGCTCCTCGGTTGGTTTATGGCGGTTTTCTGTTTACACTCGTTGACTTCTTGCTTCTTCTCTGTATATTTAGTTTGTACGCCCTCTGGCGTTTCGGGTAATAATGCAATGCAAACAAAAGCGTCTTTGTGCGTGGTCGGAGCTTGCATGAATTATTCCTCATACCATTTGAATAATGTAAAATTTCATATTCAGTCAGTGAAAGTGACGTAACATTCAGTCTGCGCAGCTGACAGCCACCGTAATCAAATTTTCATCTGTTTTTTAATAATATAGATAATTATATATATATATATATATATATAAGATATATATTTGAATACAGAATATTTGTGGACAGACCTGGTGCACACACCCGGTTGGACCCACACGACCTCCCCTGATGATCACAGTGCAGCCCTGTAAAGCTTTAGTGATTAACCCGCGATCCTTTTTTGGGGCCTTTTGGCTGAGATGTCTTAAACGCCGTGATTAGCTTAGCTTCCGTCCCTTCAGCGCTCCTCTCGGAGGTGTTTGATCACCGAGCTCCAGACATCTTTTCGGCATGGACGCATTCTAACAGGATTAGCTCGCCCAACAGCACGAGTCATCTGTTTACGTCGGTCCCGTCTGGAGTCAAAGGTAGCGCACCGCGCTCTCTTCGGCCTCGTGGCAGTTTCAAGCGTGTGGGCCGGCGGCGCTAATTAGACTTTTTGTTTGGATTAAATATGAATCCCTGTTGTGTGGTGAGGCCGCTCTCACTCTCTCATCGAGTCTAGCGGGGCCAGACATACGAGGAAGGAAAGGAAGGAGAGATACAAATCATCCTTCCTTCCTGAACACATCGCTCTGAAAGCAGATAACTTTAAATCAGGGATTTACAATATGCAGCAATATCCGTCATGGGAGCATTTAATATGCATGGGAAATCTACAAACACACGCAATCAAGCATGACAGGAAACATGGGGCGAGGACGCATGTAGAGGACGCATACCGAGGTCGTTCACGAACAAACAGACATGTAAACCTCACATTACGCTTCAAATGGAACAAATACGCGTAAAAAAAAACACACTCACGCCAAAACACACATCGGACTATGTATGATTGAAGAGCGCACAGTGCACGTGTGAATACGTGGTAAATAAAAGAGCGGATGAATTATGAATGCTTTCATGTATTCATGATGAGAAGTGAGCAGCAGGTCCTCTCAGATGAGTCTGAATCACCAGCAGAGTGAATGTATTCATGTTAACGCACAGAGAGGCTTTAAAAGACCAGCTTTTATATCAAAAGACTTTTATTAAACTCAAATATACAATATTTATTCTCTTGTGTGTGAATAATTTATATCAAGTGCCCTACTTTCTGAGCCATGTCGCTGAAGTGACGTCAGGGCTCAAGAGTAACTTCTTAAAAGTGGGCATCAGATTTTGGTTGCCGAAATTGAAAATATGGTTGCCGTTTGTAGTCACCTTATAATTTTAGTAATTGCAGCAGATACTCTGCAGGTATACGGACGCTTAGTGATGAAATGTGACATGTATACCGTATTTTCCGCACTATAAGGCGCACTTAAAAGCCTTTAATTTTCTCAAAAAACGACAGTGCGCCTTGTAATCCGGAGCGCCTTATATATGGATCAATTGGTTAATTGGTTGATCCATACTGGTTGTACACGGTGCTCTGTCAAAATGTTTCAGTACGACTGGTAAACTACAAAGCCGCACCGCGGTAAACACCGGTACTGTGCTTACTCCTAGTCCAACACCACTTGTGTGTATAAAGACCCCAAAATGGCACCCTTCAAGAGACACGCTTACGACGCTATTCTATTCTATGCGCCTTATAATCCGGTGCGCCCTATATATAAAAACAGTTCATTGAAGGTGCGCCTTATAATCCGGTGCGCTTTATAGTGCGGAAAATACGGTACATGTCAAAGATGTCTGGATACTTCGCCTCCCCATGCTTCACAGATTAGCATTTTTGGCTCAGGTTCATCCGGTTCTTTGTCAGTCGAATAAATTTGCGCATTAGTTTCCGATGTTTTCAACTTGATTTGCTTCATTGTGTCTGAGCGCACACCAGAAAACACACGACGCAACCTACGGTTCAAAAAAGTGAAGCCAATGCTGAAGTGCCTTCAATGCTAGGTATGCTTTAGGGCGGGGCTACCTTGTGATTGACAGGTCTCTACCGGAGACATACACGACGTCTCTACGTC
The DNA here is from genome assembly GCF_050575085.1 of Anarhichas minor. Lineage (NCBI taxonomy): Eukaryota > Metazoa > Chordata > Actinopteri > Perciformes > Anarhichadidae > Anarhichas > Anarhichas minor. The sequence goes on along the minus strand of NW_027466456.1, from coordinate 681,008 downwards.
ACTCCTCCTCAGTCCAAACATGGTCACTTCCTGTTCACTGGTTGCAAAAAAACAAGATGGCGATGCCCAAAATGCTGAACTCAATGCTTCAAAAACCATCGAGTGACGCCAAGACGACTACGTCCACTTCTTATATACAGTCTGTGACACCAAAGCACGTTCTGACTGTAACAACAATATTTAAATATATCTAATGCAACAAATATATAATTCAAATATCTTTTGGGGAAAGCATGTTTTGCGGCACCTATAAATGTATATATTACAGTAAACACTGATGGCAACCAAAGGCCAAGAATTGGTTGGCAATTTCTCAAAATGGTTGCCAATAACAATCTGGCAACGCCTCACTGTTGTTAAAAACCTGTGACTGTAAACGTTTGCCTCTGGTCTTTTGAGGTATGACTTGTTAAACATGGAACATTTTCTACAGCCTCGAGTCTGCAGCAGCTGATCTGTAGGATCCATATCGGCCTGCAGAGTGAAACTGACAGCGTCCAGTTAATCTGTCACGTGAGCGCTGCCCGTCCAAGTTTTTTTCTTCGGCTGACCGGCGATGGCTGTGTTTTGTGTTGGCACGTTGGAGGTAGAGAAAACCAGGACACCGCCATGGGGCTCGTGTGGCAGAAATATAGACGTATAAAGGTGCCAGGAGCAATGTGGGGCAGCAGCCTAGTGCAGATTGTCTGTCATCATATAGAGCGGAGGGGATTACTCTTCTCTAAATGTATACAGAGTGTTTCACATGTAAGGTGAGTTAGTGAGGTCCATCTGTGATCTTCTTCTTCTGCGTCCACGAGGTAGAAACCAGACACACGAATGTCCTTCCAGCCCGATCATGAGGTCAGGGCTCCTCTGATGATCGTACGTATCGATTGGCTGAAAAACAAAAAAAAAGCCATGACTCAGAATTAGAGCTGCCAGGACTGACACAGCGCTCGTAAAAAACACACACAGATGCAGTGGGCGTGCCAAAAACCGGTCGGGCCGCCGCTCACCGCACAGGAGCACAGCGGAGAAGGTTCAAACACAAAGACGGGATTTACGAGTCATGAGTTCACTTTTGCTTTCTGTCGTCTCCAACGGCTGTTAAGAAGTCACACCCAGCTAGGCCTCGCCTCCCACTTCCATTTAAGTAAATCTGTCTTTTCTTTAGAAACGAGCCTCGGCCAACACGTCCTCTCACCCCCCTCACCCCCCTCACCCCCTCCTCGGATGGGATTACCCCTCACAGCAGGCGGATCCAATCAACACACCAGCGCATCCTCTGATTAACACTCCTCTAGTTCATCATTAACTGGATTACTCTGTATTTATGTCTGTCTGTCTCTCTGTCTCTGTCTGTCTGTCTGTCTGTCTCTCTGTCTCTATCTCTGTCTGTCTGTCTGTCTGTCTGTCCGTCTCTCTGTCTCTGTCTCTGTCTCTCTCTCTGTCTGTCTCTCTCTCTGTCTGTCTGTCTGTCTGTCTGTCCGTCTCTCTGTCTCTGTCTCTCTCTCTGTCTGTCTCTCTCTGTGTCTATCTGTCTCTCTCTCTGTGTCTATCATTCTCTCCCATTCAAACTACACACTTTATGTGTTTGGCATTTGGCCCAATTGTGTGATAGAGGAGTAATTGAAATACTAATTTAATCAAGGAAACATTTTTAATTCTAGCCTTTATTTCCATAAATTCAGTTGGTGTGTGTGTGTGTGTGTGTGTGTGTGTGTGTGTGTGTGTGTGTGTGTGTGTGTGTGTGTGTGTGTGTGTGTGTGTGTGTGTGTGTGTGTGTGTGTGTGTGTGTGTGTGTGTCTCTCAGGTGCTTCCCCAGAGCGCCGTGTGTTTGTTTACTCTGCTCAGTCTGGTGGAAAGCTAGCTCGACGCGTCTTGTTTGCCAAAAGCTGTTATGGACCGACTCTCAGGAGCTTCACCCCTTGAATCAGCCGGATTAGATGTCGATGTGAAGCCGGGGTCCATAAAACATTTTGTGACTTTTAACGACGGTTTTCTGAGCATTGTTTATCTTTACTCCAGGAATGAGCATGATGGGGAATCTGGTAAAGAAGAAGAGAGAGTGATTTCCTGGCTTTTCTTAGAATTTGTAAGATTTTTATTTCATTTTTGTTCTTTATTTCTTTGTCATCAAACATTCAATTAAAGAAATGGGCTTTTTTTGCAGAGATGAGTAAACCGTCTGTTCTCATTCACTGTTGCACTGTAATGCAGGAATGAGTCCTAACACCCAGAGATGAATCAACATTTTTCACGTCCTGTTCCCTCGTCTTGAAGACGATATCTTTTTGTTTAGATGTCTGAAATCAGGTCGGTGTTAAACATAAGCTGAAGAGATTATAACGTTTTGTTCTACGATGTAAAATACATCAGTATTTCTATTCACCCTCTGGTGAATTTAGAAGCTTCTACGTTTCTTTAAAAGAGACTAAACGTCCTCACTAGAACACTAGTCCTCCTTTAGCTTAGTGGTGGAGACGTGAAGTCGCGTGACTAACGTGAAGTCACGTGACCGTGGTGGAGTTCCTTTACAGACTAATGTGAAGTCACGTGACCGTGGTGGAGTTCCTTTATAGACTAACGTGAAGTCACGTGACCGTGGTGGAGTTCCTTTATAGACTAACGTGAAGTCACGTGACCGTGGTGGAGTTCCTTTACAGACTAACGTGAAGTCACGTGACCGTGGTGGAGTTCCTTTACAGACTAACGTGAAGTCGCGTGACCGTGGTGGAGTTCCTTTATAGACTAACGTGAAGTCACGTGACCGTGGTGGAGTTCCTTTACAGACTAACGTGAAGTCACGTGACCGCGGTGGACTTCATTTACAGACTAACGTGAAGTCGCGTGACCGTGGTGGAGTTCCTTTACAGACTAACGTGAAGTCGCGTGACCGTGGTGGTGTTCCTTTATAGACTAACGTGAAGTCACGTGACCGTGGTGGTGTTCCTTTATAGACTAACGTGAAGTCACGTGACCGTGGTGGAGTTCATTTACAGACTAACGTGAAGTCACGTGACCGTGGTGGAGTTCCTTTACAGACTAACGTGAAGTCGCGTGACCGTGGTGGAGTTCCTTTACAGACTAACGTGAAGTCGCGTGACCGTGGTGGAGTTCCTTTACAGACTAACGTGAAGTCACGTGACCGTGGTGGAGTTCCTTTATAGACTAACGTGAAGTCGCGTGACCGTGGTGGAGTTCCTTTACAGACTAACGTGAAGTCGCGTGACCGTGGTGGAGTTCCTTTACAGACTAACGTGAAGTCACGTGACCACGGTGGAGTTCATTTACAGACTAACGTGAAGTCACGTGACCGCGGTGGAGTTCCTTTACAGACTAACGTGAAGTCGCGTGACCGTGGTGGTGTTCCTTTATAGACTAACGTGAAGTCACGTGACCGTGGTGGTGTTCCTTTATAGACTAACGTGAAGTCACGTGACCGTGGTGGTGTTCCTTTAAAGACTAACGTGAAGTCACGTGACCGTGGTGGAGTTCCTTTATAGACTAACGTGAAGTCACGTGACCGTGGTGGAGTTCCTTTACAGACTAACGTGAAGTCAGGTGACCGTGGTGGAGTTCCTTTATAGACTAACGTGAAGTCAGGTGACCGTGGTGGTGTTCCTTTACAGACTAACGTGAAGTCACGTGACCGTGGTGGAGTTCTTTTACAGACTAACGTGAAGTCACGTGACCGTGGTGGAGTTCCTTTACAGACTAACGTGAAGTCACGTGACCGTGGTGGAGTTCATTTACAGACTAACGTGAAGTCGCGTGACCGTGGTGGTGTTCCTTTATAGACTAACGTGAAGTCGCGTGACCGTGGTGGTGTTCCTTTAAAGACTAACGTGAAGTCACGTGACCGTGGTGAAGTTCCTTTACAGACTAACGTGAAGTCAGGTGACCGTGGTGGTGTTCCTTTACAGACTAACGTGAAGTCAGGTGACCGTGGTGGTGTTCCTTTACAGACTAACGTGAAGTCACGTGACCGTGGTGGAGTTCTTTTACAGACTAACGTGAAGTCACGTGACCGTGGTGGAGTTCCTTTACAGACTAACGTGAAGTCGCGTGACCGTGGTGGTGTTCCTTTATAGACTAACGTGAAGTCACGTGACCGTGGTGGTGTTCCTTTATAGACTAACGTGAAGTCAGGTGACCGTGGTGGTGTTCCTTTACAGACTAACGTGAAGTCAGGTGACCGTGGTGGTGTTCCTTTACAGACTAACGTGAAGTCAGGTGACCGTGGTGGTGTTCCTTTACAGACTAACGTGAAGTCACGTGACCGTGGTGGAGTTCTTTTACAGACTAACGTGAAGTCACGTGACCGTGGTGGAGTTCCTTTACAGACTAACGTGAAGTCGCGTGACCGTGGTGGTGTTCCTTTACAGACTAACGTGAAGTCGCGTGACCGTGGTGGAGTTCCTTTATAGACTAACGTGAAGTCACGTGACCGTGGTGGAGTTCCTTTACAGACTAACGTGAAGTCACGTGACCACGGTGGAGTTCATTTACAGACTAACGTGAAGTCACGTGACCGCGGTGGAGTTCCTTTACAGACTAACGTGAAGTCGCGTGACCGTGGTGGTGTTCCTTTATAGACTAACGTGAAGTCACGTGACCGTGGTGGTGTTCCTTTATAGACTAACGTGAAGTCACGTGACCGTGGTGGTGTTCCTTTAAAGACTAACGTGAAGTCACGTGACCGTGGTGGAGTTCCTTTATAGACTAACGTGAAGTCACGTGACCGTGGTGGAGTTCCTTTACAGACTAACGTGAAGTCAGGTGACCGTGGTGGAGTTCCTTTATAGACTAACGTGAAGTCAGGTGACCGTGGTGGTGTTCCTTTACAGACTAACGTGAAGTCACGTGACCGTGGTGGAGTTCTTTTACAGACTAACGTGAAGTCACGTGACCGTGGTGGAGTTCCTTTACAGACTAACGTGAAGTCACGTGACCGTGGTGGAGTTCATTTACAGACTAACGTGAAGTCACGTGACCGCGGTGGACTTCATTTACAGACTAACGTGAAGTCACGTGACCGTGGTGGAGTTCCTTTACAGACTAACGTGAAGTCGCGTGACCGTGGTGGTGTTCCTTTATAGACTAACGTGAAGTCGCGTGACCGTGGTGGTGTTCCTTTATAGACTAACGTGAAGTCGCGTGACCGTGGTGGTGTTCCTTTAAAGACTAACGTGAAGTCACGTGACCGTGGTGGAGTTCCTTTACAGACTAACGTGAAGTCAGGTGACCGTGGTGGTGTTCCTTTACAGACTAACGTGAAGTCAGGTGACCGTGGTGGTGTTCCTTTACAGACTAACGTGAAGTCACGTGACCGTGGTGGAGTTCCTTTACAGACTAACGTGAAGTCACGTGACCGTGGTGGTGTTCCTTTATAGACTAACGTGAAGTCAGGTGACCGTGGTGGAGTTCCTTTACAGACTAACGTGAAGTCACGTGACCGTGGTGGTGTTCCTTTACAGACTAACGTGAAGTCACGTGACCGTGGTGGAGTTCATTTACAGGCTAATGTGAAGTCAGGTGACCGTGGTGGAGTTCCTTTATAGACTAACGTGAAGTCAGGTGACCGTGGTGGTGTTCCTTTACAGACTAACGTGAAGTCACGTGACCGTGGTGGAGTTCATTTACAGACTAACGTGAAGTCAGGTGACCGTGGTGGTGTTCCTTTATAGACTAACGTGAAGTCAGGTGACCGTGGTGGAGTTCCTTTACAGACTAACGTGAAGTCACGTGACCGTGGTGGAGTTCCTTTACAGACTAACGTGAAGTCAAAGCCTTCTGCTGCTTTCAGGCTGCAAAGTCAGTCAGGCTATGGGTCACACGCAGGTCAGCCGGCTGAACGGCCACAGACCACAGACCCCGTCTGACGACGTTAAGAACGACGCTTTAGATCTCAAACTGTTTGCGTGATCCCGTGTGAAAATGAGCACTGAGACACAGATTGGTGATTTTTCGCGTGCCGCTGCCTGACCCTGCAGCCGTGACCTCGGCAGAGATCATGTGGAGTGGTGGGCCAACACGATCGTCCGTGGCAGTCAGGCAGCGGTGGAGAGTATTTGGGTTAGAACAGATAATCCACTCACCCCTAAAGAGGATTAGAGAATCTCACAGGCTTTGATGAGTTGTGAGCCGGTGTTTATTTCACATCACAAGAAACTTTTTGCGTCACGGCCAGGGAGCCTCGGCACGACCCGGCGGGTCACCGGCAGCATCATCATGGGTGTAACTGCTGCTGCTACAGGGGGAGAGCGGAGGAGGGAGGAGGAGGTGGAGGAAGATAAAGGGGGAGGGTGGGGGGATGCTTCGTTGTCTTCGCTCCTTATCTCGCCACAGATCCCGGCGTTTAGAGAGATGATGTGATAGCGGAGGCTGTGTGGACCCGAGACACGGATACCACAGCGCTAATGAGGATCCTCTGAGCTCGCTGATCAATCCCCCCCCCCCCCCTCCCCCCTTCAGAAAAATGATGCCGTGTGAGAAAAGGGTTAGCGCTCAAAAGTTCTGTGATTATACACAAAAGGATGTTTGTTTACAAGAGAAGAAGAAAGAGATGAGGAGGGAGAGTGTCTCTGCAGGCGCTGCTCATCTCCGATGTTCAGCTTTAATTGGCTCGCTCACCTTGGCTGTTAGAGTCCAGGACCACCCTGGTGAGGGAGACAAGGGGGGTCTCTGTCACGCTCGCCTGCCTTTAACCTCAGACAGCACGGACTGCGGCCTTAACGTTAAAACTCGAGACATTAAAACTCTTAAGCAGCTGAGATATGGCTACGCTTTGGAGGCAACTCTTATCCTCTGGAGGAAGCAGATTTTAATTAACAGGAGACAAAGCCCTCAGTAAACCAGAGGCACACTGAACAATAGTTCTATGTTTCTATGTAGCTCTATGTTTCTGGGAGCTTCAACACAACTTGTATTTGTTTTTGTTCTCTGTGACGGCTCTAAATATATTTTTCTTTGGTTTCCGTCCTCTGTGTCTCTACGATCACACTTTTAGAGACGAACCCCTTTAGATCTGACTTTCTCAAAATGCAGTGTGCATTCATTAATACTTGGACAGATATTTAGCTGTGATTTGGGTGGTCTGTAAGATTTAGGGAACTGAATGAACCTGTATTCAGCGGTATTTGCCCATCCACTGACTGACTTGTGGTTTTCCATTTTCCACTGACAGCAGAAACAGGGGGACGTTGTCCAAGTCTTCAGTTCAAGACTTTCAGAGGTGTGTGTGTGTGTGTGTGTGTGTGTGTGTGTGTGTTTGTGTATGTGTGTGTGTGTGTTCAGTGGAGCGTCTAAGACTTCGGTAGGGAGTGAAGTCTATATATAGATGATAACAGCAGCTGGGATGAATTAGAGGGAATGAGGACATTGTTACACAGGAATGGTCGCAGCTGTGAAACAATTAGGAATCTAGCAATTTGTATTATTATTACTAAGTACAAGTACTTATATTTTAGTACTTGTCGATACAGAGTACCGATATGACTACTTAATAATACCACTACAGGTCTAAGATTGATACCTTTTGTTTTCATCAGCTGATTGAATAAACGTTTTAACATTCAACGTTGTGTGTTCCTGATTCAAACGGAACATAATTCTTTGACATGATAATGAATTGCTTAAGCGTGCTATCAGTGAAACAGTTCAAAGAAATATAAAAATAAAAAAACGAGGAGCGGCTCGTCCCAACGAACTGCCCGGTCATCTCTACTGCCGTTGGAACATGAGGGGAGGTGCACGTTGCAAGTGTATATGAGTCCACATGCACGTGTGTCTGTGCGTACGTGTGCCCAGGAGACTTGATTTGTACCACTTGAATGCGAGCAGCTGCACACAGCTTTAATTCTTCTAATTGATGGTGAGTGACACGAGCAAAGCTTCTGCCTCCTCCCGACTGCAGCGCTGCTCTCTCCTGCCGCTGCTGATTGAAATATTGCTCTGTTCCACCACTTCACTCAGTTAAGTGCTATGTTGCTGGAGAGCAATCACTTTGCTCCCTGAATGAAGAAGAATAGCTCAGGACGGCGCTGCCTACACACAGGTACACAGTGTTATGTCACGGAGCTCCTTCAGCTCCGCGCGACGCCGTCTTCTAACCGAGATCCTGACCCGAGGATACAAAGTGAGACGTAGAACCCACTTCAGGAACAAACGATTTTCCCTGTGAGGTGTGGACAGAGTGCACGACCCGCTGTGACAGCTCTGTTATTGAGACAAAATGCTGCTTCTAGTGATGCGGTGCCCCCAAAGGGGACCGGTGGCCTCAAGCGGCATCACCAGCATGTAATCCTGTTTCTTCAGTGATTCCAACATTTCATTTCTTTGGCCTCGATGTAAGGTCCTGTGGAACCGAACCCGTCTTGCAGCACCGGAGAACGGACGGCGCTCCTCTTTTGTTTTTCCCGAGCTTCTGTGGAAGCGGTGCCTGGGTTTGATCCAGCTTATTAAAACCCAGTTAATGTTTGTGCTGATGGCTCCGCAGAGACAGCCGGAGAGACGGGTCGGTGT
>NW_027466456.1:565000-667500 GCF_050575085.1 Anarhichas minor | reverse complement strand
AGTTTGTTTTAGTAACCTGAGGGAGTAGAGACAGCTGGTTCCACTGCAGAACCTCTCCGCTCTCTCTCTCTCCTACTTCCTCCCCCTGTTATATTTGGCTCTTCGTCAAACCTGGTGTTTCATGTCGTCGTACAGTAACATTCAGAACTAAACCGTTCTCTTTCCTCTTCCCTCAGTGCTGCCTCTTCCTCAGCTGCATCACCTGATCCCTGACGGGGAGCTCACCAGTATTAAGATCACGCGGGCGGATCCCTCGGACCCGCTGGCCATCAGCATCGTTGGGGGCAACGAGACCCCGCTGGTTCGCGTCCTCATCCAGGATATCTACAGAGAAGGTGTGATTGCTCGGGACGGACGCCTGCTGCCCGGGGACATGATCCTAAAGGTATCGCAGTGAGAATGTGCTTCACGTCTCGGTAAGAATCGATCATAGTTTTAGCTTTTAAGCCTCTTCTCCGTTGCCCTCTCAGGTAAACGGCATTGACATCAGCAACGTGCCCCACTGCTACGCCCTGGCCACCCTCAAACAGCCCTGCCAGCTCCTCCGGCTAACCGTGCTCAGAGAACAGCGCCACCGCTACCGCTCGCATTCGCACGGCCACGGGCACGAGGTCGCCGGGGGCCACCCGTCTCACGGTCCGCCCCACCACCCGTTGAGGGACAACGCCATCCACGTGGTCCTGAATAAGTCCATCCCGGACGAGCAGCTGGGCATCAAGCTGGTGAGGCGGCCGGAGGAGCACGGCGTCTACATCTTCCACCTGCTGGAGGGCGGCCTGGCGGCGCGCGACGGGCAGCTGTGCGTCGGCGACCGTGTGCTGGCCATCAACGGGCACGATCTGCGCTACGGCGCGCCGGAACACGCCGCTCTGCTGATCCAGGTCAGTTCGGCCGGTCCTTCTTCTAAACCAATCGATGGAAAGTTCACAGTTGTGTCAGACTCGTCCACATGTTGTTGCAGCCCATAACGTGTGCTGTTCTTACCCAGAGTCCCCGAGGTATTACAGATAATTGTGGTGATTCAGGGCTAATTGTGCTGTTGCGTCTGCACTCGCTGCAGTTAATGGTACTTAATTGTGGTGGTTCCCTAATGGACTGGGCCATGCGGCCGCCTCTGGTTCCTGGTCGGTGCCAGTCAATGGCAGTGTTTTGTGGTTAATCGTTGGTTAATTGCTGTGTGTTAGCGGCGGACTGTGCGGGGTCTCTGTGCCTCGCAGTTCCTGTCTGACTGGCCTCTTGTGGGTCTCTGCGGAGCCTCTCAGAGCGGGCGCTTTCTGTCGGAGATTAACAACTGCCAGGGAAAAAATTCAATCAGTCCAGTTAAGGCAATAATGGGCTGGACTGGCTGATTCAGGAGGCAGCTCTGTGCTACAGAGACCAGGGGGGAGAGGGCCAGCCCGTCTGTCTGTCTGTCTGCCCGTCTGTCTGCCTGTTTGTCTGCCTGTCTGTCTGCCCGTCTGTCTGCCTGTTTGTCTGTCTGTCTGTCTGCCCGTTTGTCTGCCTGTTTGTCTGCCTGTCTGCCTGTCGGACCACAATGAGTGAATGAGTGTGGATGAACTGCAGGTTCAGTAGTAGGAGTTTGGAAAAATAAGACTGAGCCTGTATTTCTCCTTAAAGTGCTGATTCACCAAAGTAATATAAAAAAACATATTTTAAATGTAATATTTCAATTCAGTGAGCATCTTGGAATGAAAGTTATTATTAGACATTATTTTACGACCAGTTTTGAAGGAATAGTTTTGGGGAATATGTTTGATTTGTTAGATGAGTCGATTGATGCCGCTCTCATAATTATCTGTTGAATATAGGGCTGCAGCTGGTTAGCTTAGCTTAGCTTAGCTTAGCTTAGCATATAGACTGGAATCAGGGCTAAAAAACTAGCCAGGCTCCGTCTGAAGGAAACAAAATCCAGAACCTCTGATGAACATGTTATATCTTGTTTGTTTAATCCGCTCAGAACCCAAAATGTCAAAACAACAATTCACCGCTTGAAAGGTTAAAATGTGCCAAACTTTTTCTTACTGGTCTGGGATGCGACCAGTAACCTTTCAGAGTCTCCGCTGACATCTTACTCGTTGTTTCTTTTACACTTTGTCGGGATTAAACTAACGAGATGTAACATGGACGTATGAAGAGAACTGGATACAGGCAGAGTGAGTGACGGGGTTTCATAGGAAGGAACAAGGTCCCGCCTCCAACGCTGCATCCAGTTCTCTTTATACATCGATGGATTTAACATGTCAAATAGAGGCTAGCTGTTGACCCGTTTCCAGCCTTTGTGCTAAGCTAAGCTAAGCTAACCGGCTGTTGGTCAGACATGTGTCGGTCTTCTCAGTCTTTTCTTGCCACAGTATTGTTTGCAGCTCATCTCTGAACTCTGCTGTGTCTCACTGTTCTCCAGGCATCTGAGGAAGGCGTCCACTTCATCGTGTCTCGTCAGATCTGCCTGCCCACGCCGGACATCTTACAAGAAGCTCCGTGGGGGATGGACGGTCCTCCGCCTTATTCCCCCGTGGATATCGAGCAAACACTGCTGGTGAGCACCACATAGAGACGAGTACACCGACGCACAGAGAGGAGCTGTGTTCCTCCGGCTCCACTCTCTGATAAAAACCCTTTCAGGTGCAAATGATCCATGCAGGTATTATTCTCCCATCAAAGCTGAGCGTGTCAATCAAGCAGCATCGCGAGCAGAGAATCCTTGCATCTATATCGGCCATCTTTTCTTTTTTCTTCTTCTTCAGCACACAGAAACACAGCATCTTCCACCGTCATTCACGGACAGACTGGTGGGATCTGTTCTTCTAATAGGGATTTTTAGAGTCACTTTTTCAAGCTGAAAATGCATGATTTTAAATTTGGTTTAAAAGCAAGCAGAAAATTAGGCTTCTGTAGTTCACTATCCTTATAAATGCATCACATCGCCCTTCAAACATCGCACAATTTTGGGTTAATTACCCTGTAAAACAGTTCCAGTTTAGTTTAGCTGCTTAACTGAAGATAAAGGGATGCAAGCGTGTCTCTTTCTGGAGGTAACAAATCCTACCAGCACCTCTAAAGCTCACTAAATAACACGATGATATGAAGTCTGTACAGCGTCCAGCATTCCGACTCTCAGCAAGAAAGAAATTAACCATATTTCCCAAAATGCATTCCTTTTAGAGCCGTTATTTAGTTGGCTACGACTGACTTCTTTTTTTTATGGTAAGGATGCCATTTCAGAAAAGAGAAATGTCTCGACCACCATTGGAAACCCCCTTTTTTCTTTTCTCTTTGCTTCTCCTGAGCGAGTGCACATTTCCACACACTGCTCACCACTCAGTCGTGTATTGTGTAGGTCGGCAGCGAGCGTTCACACGGCTCCGGTCGGCCCCGAGGTCGTCCACGTGACCACGAGTGATCTCCTCCTGTGAGCGCAGCACAAATGTGTGAATGCAGCACGTTAGCGACGCAGCACGCTGCGCCATCCCATCAACCCCAATGTGTCCGTGTGTTATCATTACTGCTCCGCTCTCTCTCTCGGCGTCTGACACTCAAACACATAGAAATGGCTTCATCACACACACACACACACACACACACACACAGTCATGAATAAATCAGTCACTCCGTATCGAAAAAGACTAAATGAAGAGGCGCTTGAGCTGCCTGATGCCCCGTCCTAATAACACCATATATTATACATGACCAGTTATGCTAATGAGGTCATTCATCAATTAGCAGCTGTGTCTATGTCATAGGACTGTTGCCCCCGTTGCATATCATGGGTGGTACTCAAACGAAGTCTTCCTTCCATTAACGGGCTATCGCAAGTCCCAGAGAAAACAGCCCTTTATTAATATGCAAATGAGCGGCTCCACAATCTAATTAGGTGATGTCGTCTACATTAAGGTGCCCTTGGTGTAAAAATATGTTCATATCAAGTTTGGTCAAACTGATGTTGTATATCGGCCGATGCCCAAGCACCGATGCGACACCAGTGTGTTAAAAAAACAAAACGTACGTCAATAATTCCCTCTAATATCTAGTATATATTTCTATGAAAACATCTCCTTCAAACAAATGGATTCATTCAAGTTTCTCACCAAACTAAATGTAACAAGATTACATTTGAACGCATCAGGATAACGTTGTAACTTACCTGTACCCAATACTCATTTTTACTAAATGGAGCTTGAACGCATCGTAATAATAATAATCATACTTATCTAACCGGGCCGGACTGTGCTGCTAACGCTAACTAGCTGTGTAACATTAATAGAGGGAGAAATGGAGCGTTTCCCCACAGGTGTGCAGTTCTAGTTTGCACATGCTCAGTAGCACTCAGGCAGGGTGTGTGTGGATCAGGTCGCGAATGACATCAGTTGTTGTTTCTGTGCAGCGTAACTGAGCTGATCGAAGATACAACGTGATCTGATTGGTGCATAGACTCTGTGATACCAGATTCAGTATTTTGGGATGTGTGGGAGACGTTTCTGATATTGATATCGACAAAAACAGCCCTGTTGCTTTTAGATCTCCATTATTAATTGACCCTCCATTGGACCTTCTCTCTCTCTCTTGAAGGACTCCTGTCAGAAGCCTGCATGCTATGAGAAGAACGTTACTCTGACTAAGGAGCCGTACGACTCCCTGGGGATGACGGTGGCGGGCGGCATGTCCAGCCGAGGGTGGGACCTCCCCATTTACGTCACGAATGTGGACTCTGACGGAGTGGTGGGACAGGAGGGCTCCATCCGCAAAGGTACAAGCAATGTGATACGATTGTCCTCAGTTTTACAGATAATTACTCACTTATTGGAGGGAGAATTAGTTGTTTTTTTAAATGAGGTTGTTGTCTACTGTTGAGCTCACATTACGGCTGGCAGACTTGGCTTTGGCGATGAATACTTTGTGTATTACAGACGGGCTGATTGATGAATTATGTTTCATTATGAAGTGTATTCATCCGGCAGAAAGACGCGGCGATGCTGCCGCGGTTCGGTGCTCCACAAATTGGCTCCGACGCACTTCAAGCAAAAGCAACAAACAAACAAACAAACATTAGCACAGCAGAGCTCGGGACTTCTTGTGTTCCGTTTGTGGAGCGCTTCATTATTTTGTTAGATGAAATCAGTCGGCTCTGAAAATAGAGCGAAATGCAAAAAAGCGGCACAGGCGTAACGGGATGTACCAGCAGCAGTGTTGAGATCCTGTAATGCAGCTGATTGCAGCTTATTAAGCGAGAGAGAATAACAGGAGCAGGAAGACTTTGTTCTGGATGGTCCGAGGTGCACGTTACAGTATTTATACGGGACGTCGCAGCAGCAGCTGTCTCCGTTTGTGTGCTCGTGAAACTTGTTTGTGTTTTGAAATCGGACCACTCATTTGCATGTCCGCCCGGGGCTTTGCGTCGCTCACTAGCGGGCTGCACCGTCTGTTTTCCCCTTCGCACCACTTTCATCGCCGCGAGGCTTTCTAAAGCACAGGTGGCGCTCTGTTTCCACCCCCTTTGTGTTGATGCTGGAGCGAGAAGGTTGTTGAATATTAAACAGGCAGATGATGAGTCCAGAGCGCCCCTGAGGTCTTTTGAAAAGCATTAATCAGGCTGTCCTCTTCCTCCCCCCCTCCTCACAGGCGACATCCTGCTAAATGTGAACGGGGTGGACTTGACGGGGGTGACGCGAGGCGAGGCCGTGGCCAACCTCAAGAACACCTCCTCTCCCGTCGTGCTCAAGGTCTTGGAGATGCGTCCGCCGGAGGAGAGCCTCCAGGAGTGCTCTCTGCCGCCCTGCCTGACCCCGTCACCCACGGACAGCACCAAGAGCCCGCTGCCCAACGACGACTACTCGCCACTGTGGGTGTCGTGGCTGCAGCTGCCCAGGTATAATTGACACATCCCCCCCCCCTACACACACACACACACACACACGCACACACACACACACACACACATACTGGTCCTTTTGACCTCCGCCAGCTGGCATTCTGACAGAGCCAGCTGGGGAGCGAATACTCATTATACTTTCTAACTTTTCCGCTTTACATATTCAGATGCTATTTCATCAGCAGAACTTCTGAGAATGAAAAACCTTCCCTCGGATTGTAACGTACAAATTTATCTTAATAGGATGTTGAGACGCTGGCGCGCTGACAGCAGTAAACAACTACTGCTCCTTAAAGTAAATAATAAAAATGTGTTTCTCCTCAAACAGCAAATTGATTAGGAATCAGAACAAAGCTCTGAGTCACCATGGGGGTGTCTAGACCAGTGGTGCAGCTTTAAATATGCTAGAATGCTATATATATATATATATATGTACAGTCCAACTATTCTCATTGTTTCTTATCTGCTGGGAGGAAAAGTCACACCTTTATTCAAAGAGGCCTTTGTTGTCTGTACAGACGTAAGGGTTATACAATTTAAAGACGCAGTGTAGAGATTAGTGGTTTTAATCTCTCTCTCTTGGCTCATGCAGACACCTCTACTGCTGCAAAGACATCGTCCTGCGGCGGAGCACTTCGGGCAGCCTGGGCTTCAGCATCGTTGGGGGTCAGGAGGAGGTCAACTGCAATCAATCCTTTTTCATCCGCTCCATCGTGGAGGGGACGCCGGCCTACAACGACGGCAGGATAAGGTATGCGGCAGGAAAACTGCCCGTGAGCAAAACGGCTTTAGAGCAGCTTCAACACCTGTACGAGCAAAAAAAGACAATTTTCAATTTATATCCGTAAAGTCATTTCTTGGTTTCCATTAATTACGTTAATTGTGATCATTTACATGATCCGACTATCAGTTAATCGGTTAACTTCCTGTCAGCTGCTGCATTAACAAAACCCTGCAGAAAATACAAAGGGGCCCAATTCAAAATGTATATGTTCTTTGAAAAGGTCTATAGAGACAACGAATATCAGCTGATCGATCGATCGGAGCGCCGTTAACGGAGCAAAGATCAAAATGCGGAAATTAACTCCAGCAAACAAGTCAGAGGCAAGAAATGTGCAACAAAATGATAGAATTGGATGAATATAGCTTTTTGAAAATGTCAACGGAGCGTCGGAGAAAAGGAAAAACGCTGCTTGTACTTCACGTTATTTTTTTCTTAAAGGTACAGTGTGTAGCATTTAGAGGTCAATCGGCAGAAATTGAACTTAGTGTTGTTAAGTTTTTGTCTCCATATGGAGCGGGTCATCTCTCCGGAGTCCACAATGTTTCTACAGTAGAAGTTTTAGTTAGTTGCGTTCTGCAAACTCACCACTAGATGCTGCCAGATCCTACACGATGTACCTTTAAAAGGAAAATCACCCAGTTAGTTACCGGTTAACGGGAGTCAGGCTAACAAAAGCTAAACCTAGAGGTTAACAATGCTCTTTTCAATTGGCCGTGTCGCTCTGTGTAGGTGTGGGGACATCTTGCTCGAGGTGAACGGGAAGAGCACATGGGGGATGACCCACACGGCGCTGGTGCGCCTTCTAAAGGAGCTCCGGGGCCGGATCACCCTGACCATCGTCTCCTGGCCGGGCAGCCTGCTGTAGCGCCGCCTCGGTGGCACTGACCAAGGAATGTGTGGAGGCGGAGATTTGAGACCGGCCGACCACCCCCGAGTGTAGAATAGTGCTATCTGGACGGACGGACGGACACGGCTGAGACTTTTGCCGTGAGTTTCGGAGAGGGACAAACATGAGACTGGATTGTTACCAGAGGTTAACTTGCCCCTCCGAGAACACTGAGCGTGTGGGGGGGGGGGACCAGGATATTGTTGTTATCTGTTTGGAGGTCATTCTCTGGCACAGCATCCAGCGAGTGGAGCCGGTGGATCGAGGAGGAGACACAACACGTTGCCAATTCCAGTAGTTATATATTAGGGTATGCGTTAAGTTGGACTCACATTTCTTTACTGTAAATGTTGGGTGTCTAAAAAAAACCTAAAAAAGGTACTGATCCAAGCACTTGTAATACGTTTCTTTTGGTTTGTTTGTGGTTTGGCCTTTGAACGTAGGCTCCATCCTGTTTGTACTGACAGTGGTTGTCATCTTCATCACGACACGTTGCCAAGTAGTCGTCTGTGTTGAGCTTTCTCTCTGTTTTCAGAAGCAATGGCTAAATTATCCAACCACTGGCAATAAGATATATATAAAAAAAATAAAAGATCAATGTGTTCATAACATGTTAAAAAAATATTGAATTAGGTGACATTGTGGAGGCCTTACTCATTTTCTTACTTTTAAGAAGAAAAAATAACTGACTTGGTTTCTGTGTGTCGGCGGACGGTCTGAGGCCCGTCTGCTGCGGTTCTGTCTGTCACGCTTCGGCCTGTGTAGTATATCTGACGGTACATTTGGTTAAATGATCAATAAAGTCATTTGAAAAAGAGAGTTGTGGGAGGAAACTCTTACTTTAATACACTGAAACTGATGCAACATAAACATTTTCTCCTTCGCTTCTCCAATAAAACTCACACTTTCTGATGAAACACACTGCAAGATGCCACAGGGCAGGTCTCATGAAATAGATTGAGAGACTGACAGTCAGTCGTATTTTAACTTCCTCTCTTGGTCAACACAGAACATCTTGTTGGTCTTCTTGTCCTTCTTATTTCTTTTTGTGTTTACTCTGACTGTCTCTGTCCTCAGCACTGTCCCTCCTCTTCCTGCTGCTGCTGTTGAGGACATAGAAGACAATCACGTGATAATTCTGTCGTCTTTCATTCTGTCTTTCATGAAGACTGTGAGTGTGTGCATGGATGGATTACTGATCGGGACAACTGGGCACTAAGTGTCGGGGGCTTGCAAAATGTCACTGAAAGAGACGCGTACCGACCAGGAAGAGACACAAAATGACCACAAAGAGACATAAAACGACTACAAAGAGACGCAAAATGACCACAAAGAGACATAAAACGACTACAAAGAGATGCAAAATAACCACAAAGAGACATAAAACAACTACAAAGAGATGCAAAATAACCACAAAGAGACATAAAACAACTACAACGAGATGCAAAATGATTACAAAGAGCTGAAACTGATAAAAAGAGACACAAAAAGACAACAGAGAGACACAAAACGACTACAAAGAGACAAAACAACTACGAAGAGACACAAAATTACTACAAAGAAACACAACTACAATCAAATAGGGAAAAACAACCACAAAGAGACACAAAATGGCGGCTGTGGGTAGAGCGGATCAACTACGAGGTTTGCTGTTCGATCCTTAGCTTCTACTGTTGGTGTCGAAGTGTCTGCTTAGGACGGTCAATGAGGTCATATTTCATGTATGTCCCTGTAGGAGTGTTCTAAAGTTAAGTAAGTGTGTTGCTCCTGTGTAGCAGAGCTGGTGGAGTGTTAAACATGTCGGTGCCCAGCAGTCCGTCGAGTGTTTCTCTGTTAAACCTGCTGGAGGATTTCTGCCTCTCTCCGCCATCGTCTCCGTGGCTCCTCTCTCCGTGGCTCCTCTCTCCGTGGCTCCTCTCTCCGTGGCTCCTCTCTCCGTGGCTCCTCTCTCCGTGGCTCCTCTCTCCGTGGCTCCTCTCTCCGTGGCTCCTCTCTCCGTGGCGTTCTTCTCTTTCTCCACCAAATCTTTCAAACCCGTAGCGTTTGTGTCTTTGCTCTGCGGCGTCTCTGCCGCTGAAAAATATTACACATTGCAGGGATTTTTAGTTTTGCATTTGCTACTGATGAAACTGGAGGCTTTTTTTCATGGGTAAATAATAGAAAGGGGAGAAAGAGCTCGTAGTCCCCCCCCCACCCTCTGTCCCAGAGTAACAAAGAGCCAAACTCTAGTGTCACCGCTTGCCCTTTACTGTACATTAAACTCAAACAGGCATGCTGCAGTATCCTCTAAGCTAAAGTAAATTGATTATTCACTGTAGGAGCTGCAGTCCTGTGAGACTACAACACCATCACTGTAGGAGCTGCAGCTCTGTGAGACTACAACACCCATCACTGTAGGAGCTGCAGTCCTGTGAGACTACAACACCATCAGTCATTACTCTCAGCTCTGCTCTCTCACATGACCTCTGAAAACATTTTCAGTCAAAAACATTAGCAGAAGCTGCCTCCTCTGAAGGTCTGTTACAGTGTGACTGTGTCGTCCCACTCGTTCCCACTGCTGCACTCAGTTCATCATTGACATGTTGAACAGTTACTGGACGTAAACTGTTCAGACTAACAGCTCAGAGAGGATGAACGTCGTCTCCTACATAACGAGGATTAAAGCCGACGATCCGCAAACAACTGGTTTCATCACAACCAAGTCAGATCTGAGGCTGTGATGACCACGTTTCATATTTACACATTAGATCTAATTAATATGTAGATTCTACTAATGTGCTACTAATGTGACCTTGTTAGGGAACTGACACATCTTTACAATATAACTAGCTGCCTCTTTTGGCACCATTCCAATACTACAAAGTGAAATGAAGAGGAATTCAGACTAAAGAGATATCCTTTTATATATTGTAGACTCTACAATGTAGAGTCTCTCAGTAAAATCTCTTTATTTCCAGCACGGACAGCTTTGCTTGTGCTTTGATAGGATGCTGTCCACAAGCTAACCCCCGATAACGTGAAGTCTTAAAACCGCCCCAGGTCTGAAAGCAACAACACAGTCGATCACTTTAGAAACTCATCAGAGGCGAGATGTATGTAGAGACATCAGGTCGTTTACAGGCAGAAACCTCCAGTTCTGCCGAGTGAAGTCAATACTGAAGTGTCTTAAAGCTGCATTCTCTCTAGTGTCCACCAGGGGGCGACTCCTCTGGTTGTATAGAAGTCTATGAGAAAATGACTCTACTTCTCTCTTGATTTATTACCTCAGTAAACATTGTAAACATGAGTTTATGGTCTCAATCTCTAGTTTCAAGTCTTCTTCAATACAGCATGATGTTCATTTAGTACATTATGGTCCATTTAGAGTCAAACAGACCATAAAGCAGGGGATGCTTTAGGGCGGGGCTACACAGTGATTGACAGGTCTCTACCAGAGACGTATACGGCGTCTCTACGTCACTCCTCCTTAATCCAAATTTGGTAACTTCCGTTCACTGGCTGCGAAAAAACACGACAACATGGTGATGGTTCCGGTGGATCCAGCAGAAACTGGAGTCAAGACTTTAATCTATGTGCGCTACTCGTTGTTGACAGTCCAATTAGCAACTTCAGACGTGAGATTCATTAAGCCAATAAAAAGCAGACGGACTGTTTACCTGCATTCAACTGAAGGCTGATCAAACATCAGTGGTCAATATTACTCCAATTACAAACGCAAAACAGAACTCTTCCGTTGCCAAAGTCTTGTCCCGTTGCCCTCGGATCATATACGTGAATGCAGCTGGATGGTAGAAAGGACGAAGACTGATCGACACCAAAACAAGTTTCACCTCTCTGTCACCGTTTGTTTTCTCTTTGGTTTGACGACCTCCAATTCAATGAAGTCATTGATGGAACCGTGATCGTGTAGAGACACCGGCGGCAATCAGTTAGCTCCGGACACAACAAAGATATATTATTTCCGAAGGAGGGTGAGCGTATAATCGAAACGAAATTGGGGACTCAGGTCAATTTAAAGCTACAAAAGAGAAGAAAACATCGGCGGAGTGTGTGAGAAACAAACAAGAGCAGAGCTTTGACCTCCACAACACAGTAAGCTGGTGTGTTTATTCGTCCCGGAGACGTTTCCTCCATGTTAGTTCTTGTTTAGTCCAAATCAAGCAGCAGTTTACTGCTACTTCAGATCGGCTGGTCGTTATAAGTCGAGACAGAGAAACACTGAGTACAGATGACACTTGTTTGTTGGATTCAAGAGAAAGAGCTCAACGTGTGCTGAAGGGGAATCTCTAGTGTCTTCTACACGTTTACAGTTCCACCTTGGCACAGCTTGCAGCTTTAGAATAATCACCCTGACCTTTTAGAAGAGTCTTCACGCTGAAGACTATTTTTTCTCTGCCTCCATAAAAGTATCATCTGGCTCCAGAAGACTTCACAGGAAAAGTGCAGAAACTGCAGAGCGAAGGCGAAGAACGGCTCACACACGGCTGCAGTAATTATTACCATCCCACTCGCTCAGCAGAGAGATAGGAAGAGCCTTTAGGGCCAGAGCAGTTGCAAGTACAAAGCTGCATATATTCAATATTTGGAGACAGCTCTTGTGTTAGCGGCGGGGGATTAGGACCCAAGGCCCACATTTGTTCTTGCTCAGAGCCATTAGCTTTAGTCAGATGCTTCCCAAGGAGGCCGTGCTGGAGGAGGGAAACGTAGCACGGGAAGCCTCGGGATCTGTTTTCACATTTTAGGGTTTTTATTCGTCGGCAGATTTGATCAAAACGCCTGTCGCGGTGTAATTCTGTCTGAAGGAGATTCAGGGAGCCGTGCAATTTATGATCGGCACAATTAAGATGAAAGGAGTAAAAAGGAGGGGTAGAAGGAAACGTCTAATAACCGGAGGAGCAGGATGATGTTGTTTTGGCTTCGTTACGGTTTGAGATGCCAGAAGAAACACAACGGTGCCAGTGTGGCAGAACTTTAGGTTCAGCTTTTCTGTCCAGAAAAAAGTTAGTTCTCTCAAAGATGATAGAATAAACGCTTCATTACCGTCTCTCTCCTGTTCTACTCTGTTCCTACTCTGTGATAATCACGCTTTACATTTACATATTGGAGCCGATTAATATGTAGATTCGACTAATGTGACCTCGTTTGGTAACTCGGACACGTCCCATGATGCAATGTGTCTAAACGCACCAGCACAGTTAATCCCACTTAGCCCTGTTTTGTGTTTCTCTAAATGTGCATCAGAAGCCAGTTGGATGTGAAGACGCCGTGTTGTTTGTTGAAGAGACCAAACACTAAATACTAAATCTTTATTTTAGTGTCACAAACAGGGTCCCACACCTGGAGAAGAACGAGTTTGACAGGGTGAGCCTACCAGACGCAGAGTAGGGCGGGTCATCCCTTTGCCATGGCAGGAAAACAATGACGTCACTCTGCATGATAATGAACCATGTGATTCTGTTTGTTGCACAGAGAGTTTGTAATTTTGGAACAATGAGCGTTTGTTTTCAGGATAACAGGCTTTTCAGTCCAATGAGACATTTTTCAAACTATTGGGGTTTCCGAATAACAGCCCCCCCATTCAGACGCTAAAGGCTGCTTTGGACTCGGGGGGGGGTCACTGACAAGGCTGTCGTACTTGGGTGTGAGACCTGGTTTGTCCTTGGACGGCGACCCTCCAAACTCCTCCTGGGTTAGTGAGGATCGTAGATTCGGCCAAATGGACGTCCATTTAATCCGGTTATTGATGGAACCATGATGGTGCCGCCAATCGGTTTGTTCCAGACAGAACAGAGATATATTATTACCGTCGAAGGGTGAGTGGAAAATCAAACGAAATTTGGGGCTTGTGTCAATTTAAACCTACAAAGGAATAGAAAGTGCAGCAGTTTGTGTGAGAAGATTAGCGGTGAGCAGCAGAGAGCTTTAACCTCCAGAACAAAGCCAGCAGGTGAGCACGTTCTAAAGGCTGTTAGTGATGAGACACAGAAGTAACGAATACAGAAGGATGTGTGGAAGCTATAAGAGAGAACTGTTGAATAAATGTCAAATGCGAGGACAAGCAAGCACTTCTGAAGGACCACCAGAACTGATCCGGTACAGACTCCGACATTGGCTCTGCAAAGAAAAGAGTTTCATGGATGAAGTTAAGTCAGAAAGACAAAAAGTAAGTCACATTAAGGGCTAAGTACGTGTGCTAGAGGGAGAAATAAAACCAGATGTCTGTGGAAGAAAACACAGGCCTCGAGTCAGAGCCTGAAGAACGGGAAAGAAAGTGTCACCAGGCACAGAAACAGCCGAGGAGAATCAAGTAAAAAGGCAGGTTCTACTGAAGCAAAGAGGCCTTTTGGACCTGAAACAAAAACCTGCTGCTGCTCCAAATCACGAGGATTCTCTTTCAAAACCACAGGCCAGACGTCTGAAAGTGTAACAAACGTCTCCAGCTAGGAAAAGGAGTCACTCCATTGTGCTTTAATGCAAACTGAAAACGTTATTATTGACCGGCGCAAGTTATAGTTTGAGGCTGTGAAAACGCTTTTTAATTAACAACGCTCTAATTTGGTTCCGTTGCATTGTGTCACAGCGGCCTTTTCTTCAGTCATCACTTCCTGTGTCACATTCAGTCAGCTAAACTCTTTGTTAACACGGAAACTAGCCCGACAGCACTTTCTAATGAAGCCTTTTAGGCCACGTTTAAGCAGGAAGACAATTATCATTTTAATTCCCTCGTCACACCGGGGCTCCTCCACTCCATTATCTTCCAGTGAACTTACTAATGTGTGCAGAAGACCAGTGATCAAACGAAGCAGAAGGTTTTTAAATTAAATTCACATCTTTTGGAGCGCGCGCGTGTGTGTGTGTGCGATGCCGTATGTAAGAAAGTGGATCAATTGTGGTGCCGTGAAAGAGAAGATGGCGGTTATCATCCAGAGATGTCTGGATGATAAACCTGTGCGTCCACTGGAACGGTCGGAGGGGGAGGGGGGAGAAACACAGTTCATCGCCCACTGGATGAACACATGTGAGTGTTAAGCTCATGGAATCTATTAGCGGTGGCGGTCACAGCCACAGCTGATAACCAGTAGCTGAGGCCTCCAGGGCGGCCATTCCTCTCACTCTCTGTGACTCAGCTTCTACATCAGCAAATACAACATTCAACCAAACTGGGAGACTCACGTTTTTCATTGTATTCTTTGCTGAGAATTCAAATTAAAGGTGTTTGAGATTAAACTAAATGCTGTCCCAGTGTACTTACTATTTAGATATTTTCATTCTTTAAAAATCACCAGAATGCAGAAAACAAAGTGTGTAAAACTTTGTGTTTTAGAGACTCTTTGGTTTCAAAATTCTACCTCACCAATGATCAGTAAGAGGGAAAACAACAAAGCAGTGGAGGGCTCCATCTGTTTCTCTCTTTCACACTAACAATGAATCCCTCCGGTTCCAGTCTAAAAATAGCTCAGAGCAGAGTCATAAATCAATGTAACACATAACCTGTACATGTGAGCGTGTGTGTGAGCGTGTGTGTGAGCGTGTGTGTGTGTGTGTGTGTGTGTGTGTGTGTGTGCGTGCGCCTGATCATGCGACGCCTGATCATGTGACCAGAATGGAGGGCAACACACATCAACCGAAGTGTGAGCGGCACAGTCTGACGACAGGAATAGAACAGATCCATCGGTCTGATGAATATCTGAATCTCCTGAGCGTTCTGTGTGTGTCTGTCTCACACATGTGATTCCACAGCTTCCTGTCTACTTCAGTTCGCCTACAGACTCCCAGATGTCCCCACGTCCCACTTCCCTCATTTGACCCACAAGACTTTCAAATCCATTGTTGTCAACAACATCACAGCTTTTGCAACCGCACACAGACTGAAATAATAGGAAAGATATCAGCTGTACTGAGTGCATTTGTAGCTGTGACTATTAAGGGAAAATAAACTTCTGATGTGATGCCAGTGTCTCGGTCAATGGCAACAGCAGGAATATGAAACGTGTCGACTCAGTCAGCAGAAGAAATGTTGGAATTTTATGTTTCTGAACCAAAAATATTAATACGTTTAATACCAAAGTCGTATCACGCTGGCAGAACCACACAATGCTATGTGGTTAACGTTGTGAAATGATTGGTTTAGGCAACAAAACTACTTGGTTAGAAAGAAAGATTATGGTTTGTATAACATCGTAACGCGTTGTTATACATCGTAACGTATTGCAACACAATATTCAAAAAAACATCGCAAAGCAAAGTCGCAACTTTTCATCGCGACAACGTAGCTCGACAACGTAACCAAACACAGTAACATAACTTAATGTAATAACATAATAAATATCAATCGCCCTTTGTGGATTTGCTCTTTATACCCGTTAACAGTTATTTCGCTGTACTGCGTCACTTGCTCTGACCGAATCCAGAAACGTTGTCATTCAACATTGCCGTGGTTTGTAGAAGCGTTCAATGGCATTGTGTTGTAGTGTCACACTCATCCTTCCATACAGTATGAGCTTCAGGTCAGCTGAGGAGGATGTGAGGAGGGAAGTTGTGCCTGCGTGTATTCTAGTTGGCAGCTGCCTAAATTGATGAAAATGGAATAGACATCTGGCAAACGGTCAACACTGAGTGTGCAGAGACAATGTAGGGCACGACTTGGCTTGTGCATGCATGTGAGTGTTTCAGCTCAGGAACACTGTCAGACTGTGGGGTAGTGGGGCACTATGTGAGGTTTGGATATCAGATCGGCTCTTATCAACCCTGAGCCGCAGGCAGGAAGGACTCCAGCTCCACGCAGCGGAGCATACCATGAATTATTTCTTGGCAAATACAGCGAGTTATTCTGTAATCTCGCTGCACCAGAACAAAAAATTATAATAATCAAATAAAACTATTTCTGTACATACTGGCGATAAGTTCTCCTGACCTTGCAAAAAGTCTTGATTTTGGTCACAATAGTCTTTTGCAATAGTGTGAATTTCTTCGTCATCACTGTTTATA
Organism: Anarhichas minor; assembly: GCF_050575085.1. NCBI lineage: Eukaryota > Metazoa > Chordata > Actinopteri > Perciformes > Anarhichadidae > Anarhichas > Anarhichas minor. The sequence goes on along the minus strand of NW_027466456.1, from coordinate 650,976 downwards.
TCACAGCTATCAGCTGGGGGGGGGGGGGGGGGGGGGGGGGGTGATATGAGAGGAACCAATCCCGGACACTAAGAACACTCAGTGACTTTACAGAGACACACAAAACTGATGCAGGCTGCAGTTGGTACAAGCCAAATATTTTCTAATCCATTTTTTTTTCCGTCCACATTTGGAACATTTGGTTTTCTGCTTCTTGAGCCAGTCGGTATAAGGGGACGCTCACATGTTGCCTCTTAAAACGCGTGGAAACACCTTTAACCAGGATGTAGTGAAGTCCTTGTATGGCGAGAATGAAACAAGTAAAATAGTCCGTGGGACAGATATTAAAGCGCCGGGTTGTCCTGTACTAAAGTGATTAACTTCACCTCTACGCATTTGCCGTAGACGGATATTTACGGAAGACAGAAATAGAATCTGCCAGCTGTGATTGGTTGTCCCTCGTCACATGTTATGCGGCTCAGCGTTCCAAAAGTTGAACTACTTTTATCCCGAGGCTCAGCCGTCAGGCCCTGAAAAACAGGCGCTTGGGAAACACTCGAGCACCCCAACTCTCGCTTTTCGCGTATCTACATTAACAACAATGGATTTACGGGTGCAAAAAATCCGCCTCCTGCAGAAACTACCATCACGTACCACTATACAGTCGTGCTTAAATATCACCCAGCACCGACACCAACGAAAGACTCCGCCCTCATCTCCCGCCTCACCTGGCAAACAGACCGTTACCACATCCTCACTCTTTGTTCTGTTTTTGTCTTTTCTTTGACGCTTTCAATCACTCTACAGCTAATCTCACTCGTGTGTGAGACAAAGAGGGAGAAACTGGCTGCAAACGCACACATATTGAAGGAGCCCAGAACCGACTGGATGTCTGGACCAGAACCAACACACTATATGTTGCCCGGGCCAGAAGGCCACAGCTGCTCAGCAGACATTTGCATGTTTCCTGATGGAACAGGGTGCGTGTGTCTGGTGCTTGATCAACATGGTGCACAAAAGGGAAACAGACTTGAGGATGACCTTCATTAAATTAACTGACCAAAGGGGTTCACTTCAAGTCACTGAGACTCACCTGTGTGAGGAGGAACAGCTCCCCCTGTCTCTATCTCTTCCTCTGCTAGCGTGTCCATCACAACGGCCGTGATCTCTGGATCTGTCTCTGTCACGGGTCCAGCTCTGGCCAGCGTTGGAGGCCATACTCCTCGGGGTTAAGGATGATGCACCTAAACAGAGAGCCACACAGCTGACTAGAGAGGACCAAACACAGCATCGGACAGTTTCATGTCCTCGATACGTAAACTAAGCGTTCAGAGCAGCACCATTTTCTGTTGAACTTCTTCAAAAACAATACTTAATGTTACCTCTAATGGCAACTTGCTATCATATTCAGGACATAAACTCACTGGAAGTTCAAACTGAATATATATATAGGGCAGGTACTAAAATAAAATATGTATAAAAAGCTGTCCTAAAAATAATCAAAGCCAACCTTCAAAAGGCTGTGAATTGATCTTTCTAAAAGACTTGCAGGTTTTTAGATCCAAATCACATATCCTAGTCCTTATTGAAATGTTTCTGGATTCAAACAGTTGAAAGTGTGAAGTCAGTAAATTCCCAGAGCGACTGACTCAAGGAATCCATCAACAGAGCCAGAAAACCGAGGAGCAACACTCCTCTTCCATCTTGATTGATAGGCTGTATCTAAGGTCACAATCCAGTCGGCAGAAAAAATGTTTGCATCGTATGTTTCTGCAAACTACAGGAGGCGTAGAATGTCAAAGTTTCTGCACCAAAAATAAGTTTTGTGGATTATTTCATATCAGCCTTGTATCACGCTTGTAGAAACGTAGCGTGACAACGTAGCGTGACAACGTAGCGTGACAACGTAGCGTGACAACGTAGCGTGACAACGTAGCGTGACAACGTAGCGTGACAACGTAGCGTGACAACGTAGCGTGACAACGTAGCGGTACAACGTAGCGGTACAACGTAGCGGTACAACGTAGCGGTACAACGTAGCGGTACAACGTAGCGGTACAACGTAGCGGTACAACGTAGCGGTACAACGTAGCGTGACAACGTAGCGTGACAACGTAGCGTGGTAACTTCAATGTTAACTTTTGGTTTCACACAGGACACAAACAGCTGTCTCCTGGGTGAAAGTCCTAGGTTTGTTTGTTGCGTCCACCTCCCCTCCCCTCCCATCTGCTTTTAGAGGACTTCCTCACTTGTTTCCCCGTTATTACATGTGACTTTCAATAACAGTTGCTCGATATGCTCATACGTCACTTGCTCTGACCAAAATGCAAAAGCTTCCACATTCAACGTATGTGGTTTGCAGAAACGTCATCATCATGGTGTAGTATGTGCAGAAGATTATTATGAAACATTATACACTCTGTACTTGTAGAAGTAGACATGTACCTGATGAACGTTGGTGCAGTGAAGTTAAGAGGTCATCAAAGCCTTTAGAGTTTCCACTGAAGATAAAACAAACAGAGAACATACTCTCAAGTCAAGTCACACATAAAACCTCCCTATGACCCCACAATCAGTTTACAACATGCAGATTTTATTGAAATAGTGCAGTTTGTTCTATTTGTGGCAACATGTGAAGTCAATCTTTTATAGTATTTCTCTCCTCGTTGAATATAAACTCCTGACATGTATTGCCAGTTGAGATTGTGAAATGAAACGGAGCAATCAAAGTTACAGATCAAACAATGAAACTGGTCTTCATGATCAAAGCACTTTTCCGAATGGACAGCTGTGTGTTCTGAGTGTTTGAAGTGACTGGCTCTTTGTCGGAGCGCTGTGCTCGCCAACCCATGAGGAACGCATGGAGGGAGTTCTGCTGCTACTATCTGGATGGAACCAACACCCGCTTCCAATTGAAAGCTTCCGAGTGTGCAGAAGGTGTGTATGAAGCTCGGCCAATGGGATAGCTTCCCACCAGGTGTGAGCCATTAACCCCGTATTGAGCAGGTCCGTCATTCATTGTGCTACGTCAGCAGTTTTCTCTCTCTACTATTTCTGATGTTGCTGTAACAGAGATGTGGAGAGGCTTGTTTGTGAATGGAGGAATGAGCACGTGGCTGCTGGCATGACACTGAAATGCACCACAAGTTCCTTTAACAGGCAATAGACCCGTTTATAGCTGACGTCATCAAAAATATGCACGTTTGCAACTAAATGTGGGCTTTTTGCCCCCCGTCATCCAGACGAGTTAGCAAGTATCAAAATGTCCGGTTGTTGCATGCTCGTTGTCAGAACAGGTGCTTCAGTTCAACGAGTCACCGTGTCAACTGGTGACTTTCAGCCGAACGTGTTCGTGTTTGCTCGTAGTAACTCAAAGGTGGAGTCTTCAAAAACAGTGAAAGTAATGTAAAAATTCTGACTACATACTGACAGCAATCAATAACAAAAATCCATAATCTGTGTCTGTTGCCTGTAATAAGCCCGTCCAATTGGTCTACCTTCCTGATTACATTCTGCCCGTGGACTCATTTTGTCTTTCACAAGCTGCTATCTTAACAGCTATGAGTACAGCCATCTTTGTTTTTTACGTTCATTATGATAGTTTTTGGGGAGTGGCTTTGGAGGGAGGCCTAAAGGACCAGGCTGCAACTTCTGGTTCTGCCGAGTGAAGCCGATGCTTCATGTGTTAAAGCTGCATTCTATCTAGTGTCCACCAGGGGGCGACTCCTCTGGTTGTATAGAAGTCTATGAGAAAATGACTCTACTTCTCTCTTGATTTATTACCTCAGTAAACATTGTAAACATGAGTTTATGGTCTCAATCTCTAGTTTCAAGTCTTCTTCAATACAACATGATGGGTTTTACTTCCTGCCTTTGTGATCGTCTGTTTGTTCCACCTGTGTTTAATCACGCTGCTCTCCTCGTGTGTTCAGTCCGTGTGCTTCATTGTCAGTTAGCTGTTGCTTTTAGTGAGAAGTGTTTCACCGGTTTTTCAGAAGTGACTGTGATGTTTTTCTCCTTGTGTTTTGAGTTTCTAGTCTATTTCTTGTGACCGGCCTTTGTGGATTTGCTTACTGTCTGTTTCCTGCATGTGGGCTTTCAGCTTGGAAGCCTTTTTCTTTATTTAGTGGACACATCATGCTCATTTTCATACAGGTTCATACAGGTACTTTGGGTTTCTACTAGAACGTGTATAATGTCCAAAAAACACATAATTTCTCCTTCTCGTCTGTCTGAATGTACCTGTATTCACTCTGATATGCTCCATTTTAGCGCCTGTCTCTTTAAGAAAAAAAGAAAAAAAAAAAAAAGCCGATCTGCTCTGATTGGCTTGAGAGAAAAATATGGTTTACCTTTACAAAGGTAGTCCTCAAACAGTGAGAGAAAGTCAGATGAGGGGCGGAATAGTCTAATGACATGACGTAAGAAGGGGAGCCAAATCTGATTGGCTTGTTGAATCACGTGTTTTCTGATCTTGACAGCCCTAAAAAAACTGACTTAGTTCCCAGTTTGTGGTTAGATACTCCAGATACCGGTTTTTATGATCACCCTCGACATTTTGACGTGAGAGCTTGTAAGTTGTTATCACCCAGATTTAGACACTTTCCAAAACTTGTATGATAACTGATCCGTCCCTCTCTCACTGTGTGTGTCTGGAGCTCCCCACCGAACCACATTGTAAAATCCACCAACACTAGTGGTCAACGTGTCCAAATCTAGATTTTCAGACTGCCTTGAATCCTCTCCAACTGCCATTCAACACTTCCTGTGTTTGTGTCACTACTAAAGCGAAATACAATTACTTCCCCTGAAATGTAAAAACATCTAGTATTTTCTCTGGTTCGACTTGTTCAGCTGTGCTTTATTTTTCTCCTCAATGATGATTGCATTCAATTTTTCTTTTCATTCGACAAATACAGATTCAGACTGAATTTCAGCAGCAGAAACGATACCACTAATCTCCCTTTAAAGGCACATCATTGGGAAATTGGCACGACTCTCATTCAAATGCTAAATCTGGACGCTGGGCGCCCCTCTGGGCCTTTGGCCCTGCACACAGCGTGGGGAGCCAGCGCCCAGACCAGGCCAGGAATACCTGCTGTTCCTAATATCCCCAAGGGAGAGAGGCTGAGCAGCAGCAGATAGAGGCAGCTGCTATCTGAGCCAACACTACACGTGTGTGTGTGTGTGTGTGTGTTGGAGAAAAGTTGAAAAGGAAATGATTCATAAAGCGTTCGGGAGAGATGGCTGGCAGAGTTCACAGGAACAGTAAGTCCCTGAAGGATGTGAGGATTTTTGGCGGATGGACCGAGATGTGAGAAAATCCATCATTTAGGACAGAGTGAATTCAGGCGCGCACGGACACGGCAAATTAGTAGACAGGGGAAAGAGAAGGACCGAGAAAAGAGAATGATGATGAAGGGACAGGAAGTGAAAGAGAGAAAGACGGAGAGACGGGAACGACATCCAAACAAAACCGGAGTGGAGCTGCATTCAGGGCCCAGTTAGACAAGGCAGGAGAGCCGGGGGTCCGACGTGGCCCACTTGTGATGCAAAGAGTGTAAGTTACGGCTGAAATGTGGGAGTTTGCAGACGGGTTTGTGACACGGAGCGGAAGAGGGTTGTGGGGGGGCCCTTGGTGATACTGATAAACAGGCACAAATAAGGTTGCCTTCTTGGTTTAAACCTTATTTGGCCATCGGTCCGGCAGCGAGAACCGGCAACAGAGCACGGCGATAAAAACTCAGAATGAAAAGTACTAATGACGGAGGACGGGTCGTCCTCTGGTGTCAGATTAGAGCCACTGGGTCTGCCTCAGCAATCAGCTTCCAACAGCGTTTATCCTGCTTTATATCTTCAGCACTAATGCGCCGTTTATTAATGATCTCCGCTCCAGTCTATGACTAATGTTTTTTCTTCTCACAGTTTTGCTGAATTCGTTTGCCTGCACCTGAGTCAGACCTCCCTGAATAGAGATCAGTGTGCTGTTTCCCTGACAGTATCATCTGCACTACATTACATTACATGTACTACATTACAGACCAGTAAGTGGAGTCATTGGACGTCACCCATTGGTTTGTGGACTGACGTTATGACGATTCGAGTTTTGCGATTTCGCTATCGCCATCTTGTTTTTTTGCAGCCAATTAACAGAAGTGACCATATCTGGACTGAGGAGGAGTGACGTAGAGACGCCGTATACGTCTCTGGTAGAGACCTGTCAATCACAAGGTAGCCCCGCCCCTAAAGTCATCCCCTGCTTTATGGTCTGTTTGACTCTAAATGGACCATAATGTACTAAATGAACATCATGCTGTATTGAAGAAGACTTGAAACTAGAGATTGAGACCATAAACTCATGTTTACAATGTTTACTGAGGTAATAAATCAAGAGAGAAGTAGAGTCATTTTCTCATAGACTTCTATACAACCAGAGGAGTCGCCCCCTGGTGGACACTAGAGAGAATGCAGCTTTAACACATGAAGCATCGGTTTGGCTCTTCAGAACCGGAGGTTGCTGACTGGTTCGGACATGATGAATTCATGGACTCACCTGTCCAGGGGAGCAAGACGGGAGGGAGGACGGGGTCCTGATCGGTAAAGGGAACCTGCATGGAGAAGAAGACAAGGCCATGATTAGTGAGTCACATTCCTGACAGTGACCTCATGTGAATCTAAATCAGGCCTCGACAGTGAGGGTTGCCATTTTGGGAAATTGACAACCAATTCTTGGCTTTACTTTTTGACATATTAAAAATATGGGCAGCAAACAGCCAGACGTGCGCCCCATAATAGATAGTAATTGTTGCATGAGTGATATTTAAATGTTGCTGTTGCATGTTTTAAATACGCTGAATTTTCAATCGTTTGCCTTTCAATTTACTTTCTAAAAAATCCAAACTACATGCGATTCAGAATGAGAGAGAGCTCATTTTAACCGACAAAGAGTTCTTGTCCAACAAAGAAAAATACATTTCAGTTGGATGTAAATATTAGGGAGACACGTTAAGTGTGGGACGATCGATGTGTCAGCGTTAATAAAGTGGAACAAAAACCAGGAACGCATGCAACACATTCAGACACATCCCCAACAACATGACCTAATAATTCATGCTGCTACTCCTTTTTAAAGTAGAGACATTAGATCATCCACATAATGTCTCGGCTACAAAAGTCCTACTCCTTTTCCTCCGTCAATAAAACACAACGAGTCAAACGCTCGCCTGCACAGTTAATGGTCCCACCAACACAATCAGTTCTGAATCACACACTTAGTCTGCATCGAGTACACACACACACACACACACACACACACACACACACGCATAGAGATTCCTTTGAAGAGCCAAGGCAAAAACATACATTGACATCTGGATACCATCCCCTTCTTTTTCCCATAAAGACCCCTAACGTGAGAGCGCCTCAGGGCAGTTTTCAACAGCATACAGAACACACACACAAAATGGTTGAAACAGGAGGAAGACTAATAAGAGCTGTTGGAAGTTCAAGCTTGAATATAAAAAAAGGAGCGCGGGGCTCTTCTGCTTTGTAAGTGAAATGTAGAACATCTTCCTTTCCTTTTGCAAATACGAGTCCCACAGAGTTGAGAGGGCCTGAACTGCTCTCTATGGAAGACTGACCCAGCAGGGCCTTTGATACTTCAGACCCCTGGACACCCGAGGGAAGACACACACACACTCACACACACACACACACACACACACACACACACACACACACATAAAGCTCCATCAGTCAGAGAGAGAAAAGCCTCAAGTGTAGTGCTGGAGGGCTGGATTCAGGCGATTTGTTTCCAGAAAACAAAGTAAAAGACAATGTGGTTCATCAGGAACTGTGTGCTGCGTGCAAAACAAAACGCGTGATGAGGAATCCGTACAACAGATAGATTAACGTTACTGTGAGGAACTAGTTATCGATCCGGCAGCGACCAGCCCGACGAGGACGGACCCAGATCCGGCTTCAACCTGCAGTTGGAAGCTCCGGCGGGAGGAGGAGAGCTCTGCTCCCGGCAGCAGCGGCTCCTCGTAGCCCCGCTGCTCTGCTGGTCCCTGCTGATCCAGATGGGACTTGCCACAGAACAGCTGGTGGTCAGGAGGTTCTTTCACGTGGTCCAGGACCACCTGTACATCGACTTCGGTGGGAAGTTCCACTGCGTTTACCGGCAGCGTTGGAAGCAGAGTCCCACCTTCAGCTGCAGGACCTGGAGCTCACCCCCAGCTTCCTAGGAGCCAACACCGACACCACGCCGCTGGAGACTCAGGCCTTATTGCTGGGCCCACTGGAGGGAAGGGAGGTATGGGGAGAACCAGGACCGAGCTTGGCAGACAGACAGACCCCGCTGCAGTAAAATTAAAGGTTTTCTAAATGGAGTCTGGCAGCTGCAGATCTTTACGACACAGTTTTATCCACAGGGGTCACCAACATCACAGATAAAGGAAAGTTCCTTGTAGTAGCTTTAAGTCATTGCATAAAGATAACAACAAGAGTATTACTATGTGGAAAATACTACATTTATGACTTAAAAAGTGATTCTCCTTCGTGCATATTGCATACACACACAGCCATGCGCTGCAAGTAAACACCAGCTCGTCCACACACATGCCATCAATGTTAGCGTGAGTGAGTAATTGTTTCTACCTGTTGTGATCTCTACTGAGTGTTTGATGAGGGCTGGAGTTCCATGCTTGGCAGCATATGAGAGAGCTAATGGCTGAGGGCTAATTGCTGCAGATTGTGCTTGCGTGGCTGTTCTCTCTCTCGTGATAATGTTTCACAGAGCGACAGGCTGGAGGGTTTTAGATGCAGTTGATATTTCACATTGAACCACATGCTGACGTTCTGCACTTCGGCAGAGCTCTGAGTTTTTCTCTGCCGAGGTGAAGGCTCCTGCCTCCTGCACTCTGAGACGCAGCCATCCACATGGCCTGATGTGCACAATTCCTCTTGCAGTGACAGTTTCCTGTCATTGCCTCGCCGCCTGTGAAGAGCAAAGCCATTAGCTGCTGGTCAAACGCTTCACAGAAGAACACGGCTGGCTTTCTCAACTGCAAAACTCAAAAATCAATACTGAGTGCAGACTTCTGATGTAATTAAATTAGTTTTCTTTGAAATGATGACAAAGCCTGAATCGTATTGTTACTTCACAGTCACTACGAGGAACTTTCTTTAGTGTTGATTCTGTTGGTCCCTGTGGACTAAAGTGGTAGTGAGTCTCTTTAGAAAACCTCTCATTTTACTGCAGCAGGGTCTGACAGTCTGCCCCTCTCAGTCCTGGTTCTGGTTCTCCCATGCCTCCCTTCCCTCCAGCGGGTCCAGCAATACGTCCTGGGTCTCCAGCAGCGTGGTGTCGGCTCCCAGAGAAGAGGAGGAGGAGGAGGAGGAGGAGGAGGAGGAGGAGGAGGAGGAGCCTCCTCTACGACGACGACGACGCTGCTAGGAGCTGAGCTCTCCTCCTCCCTCCGGAGCTCCGACTGCAGGTCCAAGGCTGCAGGTGAAGCCGGATCTGGGTCTGTCCACGGTGGACCGGTCTCTGCTGGAGGATCCGGGTCTGTTCACGGTGGACCGGTCTCTGCTGGAGGATCCGGGTCTGTCCACAGTGGACCGGTCTCTGATGGAGGATCCGGGTCTGTTCACGGTGGACCGGTCTCTGCTGGAGGATCCGGGTCTGTCCACGGTGGACCGGTCTCTGCTGGAGGATCCGGGTCTGTCCACGGTGGACCGGTCTCTGCTCTAGGCCCGGCTGGAGTCTGAGCTGAAGGAGTTTCTGTATGATGTCACCAGACTCCGACCCGGTGGCACAGATGACAAGCATACCAAAATAAAAATAGAGCATCTTCTCTCTGATGGTCTCGTTTACTGATGTAGGTCATATAGAGGATCAGGACTAAACTGAGACTGGTTAAGAGCCATTTAAGTATGCCGATGTTCCTCGTTTTGATTTGAATGATAAAAGCTGTAGAGGTCAGTAGTTCTGTGATCTGAGGGTGTCTGGTGATGGAGCGGTCAGCTCATAAAGAACTGCACATCTGCTCCGTGATCTTCGGTATCGCAGCCAAACAGAAGGACACTCACACACACAGTGACACTAACCGGCCGCAGAAAGCATCATTGTGCTCACCTTGTGCTGCACTGATAGATGACATGAGAACAACCCTGCAATGACACGGTTCACAATCTGCACCTATCAAACACGTTTTTGGTATCTAATGTGACCTGAATAACAAACATCAAAAAGTGAAAGAAGAGAACCCCCCCCCCCCCCCCCCCCCCCCCTTCTCTCCCTCTGCCCTGTTCGCGACGCTCAGTCTGTTCAGCACATTTCTCCTCCCATAATATGCTGGCCCAGCATTTTCTTTTGTTGTTTTTTTATACCAGAGGCTATTTTTATCATCTTTAACATTTGCATCACAAAAGCAGGCTGGGCCCATAACTTAAAGAAAGGGGGAGTGGCTTAGATAAAAGCTACACAAATACACTTCAAAGCCGGAGTTGACTGTTCAAAGCTGCGGTCGGCAGGATGTTTGATATTTTGGTTGTATTAGCAGCTTTGGCACGGGTTCACCGGGCAGTATGGGGCTCACATGGGGGGTGTGAGGGGGTAAGAAGGGGGCCTAAACCCGGCGCATCTATTTTGGAACCTTTGAAGATGAAGATACGGCATGTGGAGCCTTCCTGGATCTCTATCTGATTCACTACAAAGACCAAGAGGAAGTCCAAAGACTGACAGCACCTGGATGGCACTGCAGACACCTGCCAGCAGAAAGACATATATCTATTCAAATTCTTACACGCACACACACACACTGCTCTGTTCACCCCTGTCCTTCAGCTCCACAGGATTATTTATTATCACAAGACTTCACAAACACACATGGTCAGATGGTCAGATGTCCATTAGTCCTTTGTGCAGCTGCGTGATGTTCTAACGGAGCCCTTTCCACCTGAAGTCTCCACGTTCCACTTAAATCTACTCAGCTCCTTAAAAGACATCTCATCTGTTCATAATCATGTCGTCAGATGAGGAAAGACGATACACGAGGATGTTTTCCTGTTAAAGGGTAACTTTGCTGTTATTTTAACCCTGGACTCTGTTTCTAGTGGGACACTTTATTTAAAACTGGTCCAGTGTTGACAGAGAGAGACTTACGTGGAGGAGGGACGAAGTCGGGTCGAGACGGCTGATGATAAAAAGTGGATCTGTCATCGGACATCTCCACCTGCAATGTAAACATAGCTATTAATAGCTTTTCTTCTGTTTCTCTCACACACACACACACACAGGCTACCTGAGGATGGTTCCCCTCCTCACTGGGACATCGGGGCCCTTTCACTGCACCGCTGCATCCAGCTCGTCCTGTGGTCATCAGACCAATCGGCTGTCTGTTGGTCAGGTCACATGATTAGACATTTTTCATACCACTTCCCAAAAATAGTCATTTTTATTTCATATTCACCTTCTGATTATATAACATTAAAAAAAGCAGGACTTTGTCCTAATCTCACTCCCCTCAACTGACTGCAGAGCAATTAACACATTAAAGCTCCTAATCTGGGTCATCTCGCCTTCTTCACAGAACAGCCCTTTACAGCCCCCCCCCCCACACACACACACACACACACACACACACACACACACATGGGACAATAACCTCTTTCTGTCACTAGGACTTAATCAACAGCAGAGGAAAACATACAGAAAAAAAGGAATAACGACTTCATCTAATGGGAGACATGCTCGGAGCTCCTTAACGTCTCTTCTGCTGGCTTCATCCTTGAAACACACACCCAGTAAAAAGCTTTGTAGGGACAGAACACACACACACACACACACACACACAGTTTATTTTACTTTCTGATACAACACAAATTGCTGATCAACAAATACAGAAGAAAAGCGTCTTTAAGCGTGAGACGGCCGCGGTACCAAAGCCTCGTTGAACGCATCACGTACTACATAATAGAGAGTGTGTGTTTGTCTCTTGTTACAGGAGGACTTCCTGGTGCCCCCCCCCCCCCCCGGTCCAGCTTTGACACTCAGAAACAGGGAGATGCATGACGCCACATAGCGCTGAGATCCACATGACCTCTCCTGAGGGGAGACGTCATCGAGGGACAAATCTTTAATTAGGTGCAGTCCTGCCAGTTAGCGTCCTTCACAGCCGTTAAACACGGATGGGAGGGAGTTAGGGGGGGAAACGTGTGAACAAGAGGCACCTGGTCCATAAATATACACAAAATGCATGCTGGGACTGGAGACTTTTTACTAACATGACAAGCATCTGCAGCTCATGACTGTAACTGGGCCCAGTCTAACAGCCGTGTCTCCCAGCGGCTTTAGCCGGATCCGGTGCTCCAAAGATTCCCTTAAAAGCTTCACATTCATGTGAAGAGGACAGAAAGGATGCACAACTCTTATGTGTGCTGCTGACCCATTCACTGTTACTGTATTACTCTTTATACTCTGTTACACACAAAGTCGGTCATTTCAACTAGAATGCCTCCTGAAGTCGGAGAATCAGGAGAACCGAATCAAACCGAACCAGGAAATCCAAACATAATACCGTGGTAGGACAGTTTAGTAGCACTTCTGTCTCATTTGTGTCACATTAAGTCATTTTATTTAGTTTATTGTGTTAATTGCAGGACAAAACACGAAGAAGAGCAACAAGAGAGCAGTGAACACGAGCAGATACTGTCTCATTAAATCATTCAGTACTGTCCAACTATCTGCAGAATAAAGCATAATGCATTCATATTAACTGTTGATAACTTTTCAGACTTGTTGTGTTGAACCACAGTCATGAGCAGCTTCTATTTCCGACTTCCGATGTAAATGTAAACGCAGTGAAAGTACATCGATCAGTACTACACGGGAGCAGTATTTCCATGTTTTAACTGGTCAAGGTGATATTTTAATCTTTAATCTTCAATATTTCCCTGTAGTTGAGTAGAAGTATCACGTAGCATAACAGAATTACAATACTCTGCACTTGAGTAAAAGTACTTTACTTTCCGTCACGGTGAGTGCAAAGTGGTGGCAAGATGTTGTTGACGGAAAATAAATGAAATTGTAAAAGAATTTTAAAAATAATAATATATGTATATATATATATAGTATATATAATAATAAATAAAGAAGGATATTTAAGTCAGAGAAAAATATGAACTGTCAAATAATGTCCATGGTGATGATTTTAAATAAACTAGTACTCTGCGTGTGACTCAACACCTTCTATGAAACTCTCTCTTCAGCCTCGAGCAGATGAACACGCGTCTCTGTTTACCGCCACACTTTGGGATCTCTTGCCAATACAACCCTAATGTGCTGAGCCCGTCTTAGGATCAGAGTATAAAACAGATGGCACCGGGCTGACCAACAAACACTCACTGCCAGCTGAGCTTCTCCGCTCTCTGAGCTCTCTGAGCTACAGCGAGAGAGAGAAGAGGATGTGTGGTGAAGAGCTGAGAGGACAACCACACGGAGACGTGTTGACCCACCTGGAGGCTGCTGGAGACGAGCTGCCAGGTGAAGCAGCTTTCTCTCTTTGTGTAGGGCGCCCCCTCTGGACCTGAGCGGAACAACAACAACAACAACAACAACAACAACAACAACAGCATCACACTCCTCCTCTGCCTTCTCATCTGTCATTCATCTCTACTTAAACCGAGAGCGATACTATCTGCTGTGATTCACGAGTGACATCTTACCGGGATGTTACTGTTCACCCTATTAGCTGCACAGACTCTCCCCTGTTTCCTGCAGTAGGCGTTCCAGCTTTCTTCATTGAAACCGTAGTTAAAGTAATCTGAGATCTTGGCACCTAAAAGTAGAAATAGTGACAAACAATCGGCGACAAGTTGAACACACGAGGGAGAAGAATGGAAAGAATAACCAAAGACGACATCTCACCAGGTTTCCTCCACAGCTTCTCCTTCGGGCACCTCTTCACTGGGCTTCGTTGGATGTTGTCCAGCGTGTCCATGTCCAGTAACTTTGTCTTCTCATTAACTGTGAAGCATTTGACAGCATTCAAAGCTCACAATCACCGAGGTCTTTAGGATTATTAGTCCGTCGCTTTTAGATGATAAAGGAAGGATGTGCTGTCATGAAGCCATATTGTCGTCGTGAAGAGGTCAACTAGTGACCGTCTACTTGTTGTTTTATGAAGAGGCTAAAATCATCTTTTTTAACAGAAATAAAGATGACCTTTGCTTTGTTTTTGGAGGCTGAATGCTGCTCAGTTATTTACCCGATGACTTCCTGGTTCCTCTCCGTGGTCTGTGTTTTGTGTTCTGTGACGTTTTCTCCCTTATTTGTATTTCTATTGCAAGACAAAGAACAAAACACTGAATACAGGCCAGACTCAGAAATCAATAACACAGAACAAGAGAAAAATGTTGTGTGTGTTGTGTGTTATGTTGATTTGATGTTGGTGTGTGTGTGCATGTGTGTGTGTGTGTGTTTTTGTCCTAAACAACCAGTCTGGGGTGGAATCTCTAGGGTGGATGGCTGGGAAAGTCAAATATATATATATATTATTATTGTTATTATTATACAAATTATAATAATATTATAATAATGATAACAATAATGACAATAATAAGCAGAAATAAATAACTAAAACACATAAATCAAATTTAAAAATGAGCATTAATACTAATCCTACTCCTACCTTTAACCGCCACTAACGCTGCTACCAATAACAATAACAACAACAACAATAATAATATCAATAATAATTAAGTCACAGGGAGCGCCGCTCCGTCCACTGGCGGTGAAGCAGGATCGAGGCCCGTCAGGGAGCTCCAGAACGGGTTATTGTTTCATTCTGTAGTCATCCACATAGAATTCTATTGAGTCATTTATTTATTTTTTTAAGCTGATTTATGTGTCGTTTTTTAAAATTCCTATTGTGACTGATTGATCCAGCTGTGGGTCACACCCAGACCCTTATAGCAGCAGACTGCATGGAGCACTGACTCACCAACTGCCTCTCTCCTCTCAGCATCGACCTGCACAGGTGAGTTCCTGGAGCTGCAAGAACATTACCGACATGATCATCTCCATCATCGTGACACTAACGTGAGCACTGAGTGGAGCTCTAATAACCTCATTTCTTAAATGGCACCATGCAACACTACAATACATCACAAAGAATAAATATCTCAGAGCTACATCTTGACAGAAGTGGGTTCCTGACAAATGACGCACATTCGTATTTATACCCAACAGGCGAACAAACACAATGAGAGGCTGAAAATATTCAACGTTGTTTTTCTCAGAAGATGGAAAACAAACCGCTGAATTCTAAGATGCTGCAAATAAATCAGTGCATTCATCAGAGCTGTCGCTGCTTTCACATTACCCCACAGACCCAGAGGAACACATGGAAACAATAGTAATAACAATAAGATCCACTCGCACATCAAAAACGCTGTTTATTTGACAGCCGCTGTGTGTCGATAATAAAGAGACTGAAGCTATTCATAGCTCAGTGCTTCATCAGATGTTTCTTGTTAAGATCAGTTAAGATCAGGCTGAGTGGCCACAGATTATTCAGACGTCATTATAAAACACACATCAGTTACTGCTCTTTATTGAGGTGACTAATCGTGTCTTTATATAATCTTAGCTTTACAAAAACAACGAGGTGGCTCATTCTAATCTTCTGGGCTTTAAGTCACAAATGCAAAAAACAACAACAAACTCACACAAACACAAAAACAAGACTATTGTTGAAGCTTTGGTTTACGGTGACTTACTGTAATTGTCAGGTTTTTACGCCACATTTACTCTGAAGCTGGTGAATGCAGAGCACAGACACCGTCTCCCATCAGCTCACACATACACATCACTTGAAAAGCGTATTCTCATGTCTGAGGGTTGTGTTGGCTCTGTCCTATGAAGGTGTCTAACCTGTTTTAAACCTCTGAATCCTCACAACACAGTAAGAGAGGCATTGAAGAATCCAATGAGCACCATATAAAACACAACAGTCTCAAATATACAGTATCATATCTATATTTTCTAGAACATATTGTATTCAAATGCAGCGTCGCGCCTGTAATATTACTTTTAAATATGAAAAGTTAAAGAACCATCATGGATCAGTGGTGAGTACTCAGATCTTTAACTTAAGTAAAAGTATCAACAGTGTAGAAGGCAGATAGATAGATAGATGGATATTTACTTTATTTATCCCGCAACGGGACATTTCTTTCGCTGCAGCAGCATTTATAGATACAGGAAAAGCAATACAAATAAGTAAAAAATATTAAATATAATATTATATAGAAATACTTATAAGTAAAGTCATGTGTTCCACTTTTACTTAAGTAAAAATACAGAAGAATTAACATCAAAATGTAATTAAAGTACCAAAAGAAAAAGTATTGTATATTATTGGGCGATAGTTGATATGTACATTATTATGTGGTGAATTAGAAGTATGAAGTAGCAGAAAATGGAGATACTCAAGTAAAGTACAAGTATCTCCTTACTCTACAACACTGGTAACAAATACAGCGTACACATTACACACAGAGTACACACAGAGTACACACAGAGTACACACACCTGGATGGGATTTGAACCTCCGCATTTTCCTCCTTGTTATCTACGATGTTCAGTTCAAAAATCACTGAAACACACGCACACACACACACACCAAATAAACCAAACGTTATTGGCCTGATTTGACCCTTTAACTTAAGTATTGCAAACATTATTATCAGTTATGATCTTTGTAATAAATCATTGGTGGGATGTAATAAAGTTCTCTACCTAAGTACAGTGTTGATTTGAGTTTTTCTAATTGAATGCTACTTTGTATAAATCTACTCCAGCATGCAGTATCACAACTTTAAAATAATCTTACATGTCAGTTACTTGTTAATGATAAAAAAAACATAATAATATATTATATTCTGTGATAATATAACACTTTGAAAGAACTTCCTTGAGTAACATTTTGAGCTTTCCCTTGTAATGGAGTATTCTTTAAAGTGAGGTATTTCTACTTTTACTTAATTTAAGTTGACTTTAATTAAGGATGTGTCTACTTCCTCCACCACTGGTTAATCACAATATAGTTTATGCCTAAATGCATGTTTGTTTAAACTTACACTGATATAATTTTCCCTCCTCGTCCTCTTCGAAGGAAACTTCAGAGTCAGACTCCGATGAACACATTTGAATATAGAAAAGGTGTTTTTAAACAAAAAACACACCAGAATTAATAAAAATAAAATTCATAATAATTAGCCGGCGGGCTTCTCTCCATTAGGATCAGTTAAATTGACAGTTCAAGAAGTTTCTATGGAGACAAGGGACCACCAACTGTAATCAACTGCTGATATCAGAAGACATATTTTCTGTTTTTAAAATATATATTTTTTTATTTTCAGCCTTTAAAATGTCGTCAGTGAATAATAAAGGCTCTGTAATAATATTAAATACAAATATCAACATCAAAAGACATATTTTCCGTTTTTATATTTTTTTATTTTCAGTCATGAACATGTCGTTGCTGGTGATGTCAGTGAATAATAAAGGCTCTGTATTAATATTGAGTTCGTATATAACTCCATTAACGCTTCCAGCGAGTCGTTCTCTGATTGCTGGTTATATTCGCCATAGCAACGAGTCAGCGCTTTACGTGACGTATTTATGCTGCGACGCGCGTTTGCCACGTCACCTGCAGGGGACTCGTGCGTTTGTTTTGCCAGCTGTCTTCCTTTTAGCTGTCAGCTCTGATGCGTCTTTAGACGGGCTGACAATTCAAATTCAAAAAAATGTCGAGCGCGGAGGACTTCACGCTCTTTCCGGTCAACGTGTGGGAGAAAGTAGTGCTGTCGAAGGTGAAGAAAGCCGTTGTTTTCATGGACGACCGGTGCGCGGAGGCTCTGCACTGGTGCGGAGGCGCCGCCCGCTTACTGGAAGCTGGAGCCCGGAACTTAAAGGAGTTCTCCAGCTTCGAAGCGTGCGGGGAGAACGAACCGAAGGCCGTGTTCGTGGTGAGCACTTTGCTGAAGGGTCGCACGGTGGACACCATCAAAGACATCGTGTCGCTCAGTCACTTCCGGTACTGCGTCGTCTTCACCGCCGTCTCTCACTCCGTGCACCTGTTCGCCAACGGCGTCGCCGCGGAACCGGACGGCAGCCCCGTGTTCGAGCAGTTCGAGGAGAAGCTGTGCGAGTGGATGGGCAACATGAACTACACGGCGGAGGTCGCGCATGCGCCGTTGGTGTTCGCCCCGGTGTCGCACCAGCAGCTCCTCCTCGCGCCGGCCTTCGCGCACCTGTTCCCTTTGCTCGCACCTGACCTGGAGGTCATCAACGCGAAACGACCGGAGAAGAAGAAGTTCGGCAGCCTGGTCGACGTAGACGTGCACGCGCTCCCCGTGGAGCTGCAGTTGGAGATCAAATCCTTGGCTTCGGCGCTGAGTTCGCTGTTCGAGGCGACGAACACCAGGGAGGAGAGCTTCGCTGTGGGTCCAATGAGCCGCATCATAGCGGGCGAACTGGCCAGTCACCCTCAAGCGAAGAACAGGAGGAAGACAGCCCAGAATAAAGCATCCATCATCTTTGTGGACCGAACAATGGATCTTACAGGTAACCCCCCCTCCCTGTTTGGACCACATTGCATCAAATCATTTATAAATTACAAGAACATTCTGATACAATTTAAGATATCTATGTGTAATATTTATTATTACATTTTAATTTAGCGATAATGTCTTTAGGGTTAATTGGAATGCCCGGTCTTGTTTTAAACGTCTCGTCACACCACATACTGAATAGAAGTCTTTGTTTTCTCAGGAGCTGTTGGTCATCATGGCGACAACCTGGTGGAGAAGATTCTGACTGTGCTCAAACCTTTACCTGGTCATGTGACGGACGTCCAGGTGGACATGCTGGAGCTCACGAGCCTGCAGCGAACCCCTCACTCCCAGACCACCGTGGCCCCCGGCTGCCTCGCTCAGACCCAGTGAGTGTCTCTGATGACCTGAGTCACAATCAAACACACTTAGTTTATAGCACAGGACCTCATGTTTGGTTTCTCTTATTCATTAATCCATCCATTACCTCTAGAGACATAGCTTCCATTTTATGTGCATGTTTCACTCTAAGTTTTAGTGCACAAATAATAATAATAATAATAATAATGAACAATAATTATAATTAATAATAATAATGTTTTTTATTTATTGGGGCACTTTTTAAGCCATAAGCACAAAGTTCTTTCTAAGGTGAGGAAATTTACAACATAAGCAATATTACGGACTATTTCAGGAGGTAAATAATGAAACGTATGCATTCAGTATACATAAACATGCATATACCTATGCACATAAATACATATAAACTGTACATACACAGCAAGCGACAACCTCCGCTGCTGTGAAATGAAGCCAAACAGGAAGTGCCAAAACCTGAAGTTCCTCAAACGGCCACTTGCGAATAAATGTTTTGCACTTTGCATAATAAAAGCTGCTGGGCAAATAGTAAGCTTTTAAAAGACATTTTAGTGACAAATGCAAGAGATAAATAATTGTCTTATGATTTTAGAGGCCGTCTAATTTAGCTATTGAGGCTTTCAGGGGGTCTGAAGTCTCAATCAGGGGGTCTCGGACCGCACGGTTATTAACACATCATTCAAATAAAAAAAGAGTTTAATATTTTCACCTCCCCATGGAATATTTATCTGGGGTTCTCATGACTTCAACAAGTCCTCATCAAATCTTTTGAGGTAGTTTGTTTGGAGGAGAATTAATTCAAAATGGAGCCCATCCCTCCCACTGACACAACCACAATATATTGACATACTTTTCCCACCTGGCCAAACACGCACTCACCAGCCAGAGGCCCCCCCCCCCCCCCCCCCCCCCCCACATGACCAGCATTAGCTGCCAGTGGGTTCAGTGATTCCTGCCTCTGGTCTTGGCTGTGCAGACGCACGTGTTGGGCGCCTGCGGTGAGGGCTTGTTGAACATGGCAGGGATTAGTCCTCCATCATGTGTTCCACTCTCACTTTGCTCCTTCATGTGGCTGCAGGAGGAAAAGCCTTTGACTTAGAAGAAGAGTTTTGTGGCGGGAGCTGTCATGCAGCATGTCTGGCCGCGTTGAGTTCATGAACAGGCTTACAAATCCAGCGTTCTGTTCTCAGCTAGGTCGGAGGTTCTGTTGTAATGGAACCAGTCTTGGATCTCTCTAGTCGGGGCTGTTTAGACAGTGTGTGCTGTAGCAGATAATGTGAGCACAGAGCGGGGGGGGGCAGGTTGCACCGACCCTCGGATGCCTGAAGTCTGGGGCACGTCAACCAGATCCCTAAAATACACCCACAAATGCATGTCACCGTCACCGTTCTGAAGATCAACCACAGCTGCGTTGTCTCTGTGGCCGGATGAAATGTTTCGTATTGTGTGCTCGATGCTGCAGCAACAAGCTCAGCCTCTCACATCGTCCATAAGAAAGAGTTAAGAGTATGATGATGGAGCAGAGGTTGAGGTCACGATAACTACTTTGATTGGATGATACTTTTTAATAGAAATAATTGCGATTTTAAGTCCAGATTTTTGCCACTGATATAATGAAAATGTAATAATAACGCATGTACACCCTTTTTAAAGGGCAATGAACTATTAACTCTGAAGAATATTCAATGTCTGCACAATGCACAAGTCTTACAGTGAAAACCCTGCTGTTTATACTGACATTATGTTAGCTAAAATGTTGGCGATATTATTTTGTAAACAAACACAACGGGCAATATTAAGGTTAGCAAAAAGGATTTGTGAAAGAGTCGATAATGTAAAAATGATCTCCGTCATGTCCGTATATCATACGATAAGTCTTTATCATAAAAATGATCGAAGCTATGTCTATATATCGTACGATAAGTCTTTAACGTAAAAATGATCGAGAGCATGTCCATATATCGTACGATAAGTCTTTAACGTAAAAATGATCGAGAGCATGTCCATATATCATACGATAAGTCTTTATCGTAAAAATGATCAAGGCTATGTCTATATCGTAGGATAAGTTTAAAACGTACAAATGATCGAGAGCATGTCCACATATAGTACGATAAGTCAATAATGTAAAAATTAATTTGGTCATGTCCATATATCCTTCAATAAGTCGATAACGCAAAAAATATCAACGCCATCCATTTACATCCATTGTACGATGGTCGATAATGTAAACATTTTCAAGGTCATGTCCATATATCCTACGATAAGTCGTTAATGTAAAAATTAGGTAATTTCCATCCCATGATAAGTCAATAAAGTAATAAAAAGATCCATATAAGTCGATAATTATTGTGACTAGCCTACTGTTTGCAATCGTTGTCCCAGATCTTTCCACCAAACACGAGTCTCAGCCAAACCTCTGGCAGTATTTAGATGACCCACTCCGATAGTGTTTACACCTTCTAGCAGGTACTCCGACAGAAAACAGACGAAGAAGAAGTGTGGCTGAAAGCAATCAGTAGTTCGGCGGTGGCTGTGTCGGATCCACAGGAGTGTTATTGCCTCTGCTATCTCTGAGCAGATGGCCCAGTTGAGGCTTTATCACAGATGTTTTTTGGAGATTGAAGAAGCCGAGAGTTCCCACTTTATTTAACTGCCTTTAAGTGCACAGCAGAGTTCATGTCAGTCTCTCTAATGTGTTCAAGACCGGGGGGGCTCTGCTAATGCTGATGTTTTTAGAGTTGTGCTGCTCTTAAGCATTAATCTCTCTTAATTCTACAAAAAATTAAATACGCCCATCTCTAAAGTGGATTTTGTTCTTTGCATGATGGGAGCTCTGCAGAGCCCGACTGGCTCCGTGTGGTTTCATTGTCTACACAACGAGTTCTCCTCCCACTGGATGTTTATACACCTATGATGAGCTATATTTAGCTTGAGACCGCTGTGTGTTTTGTTGTGTGGACCAACTCGAGCCTTTTAAACATCAGGTGCGGACGTAATTCGGACCTTTATTTGTCGTGTGTGATATTTCCTTCAGTGATTCCAGGATATTTTTATAGATTAGCGTGTCTTAAACATTCTGTGGGTGGTTGTTGGTTCTAGCTCTGCTCGTGAGACCCCACACTTGCTTTGCAATTACTGTCGTATTGTCTTTCATAACCTGGTGTGAATTTTCCTGATCCGTCAGTCTGTGGTTTTAGTAATCCTGCCTCGGACAAAGTATACTTTGTGTGGGTGTGTGCGTGCGCACACACACACACACACACACACACACAGATATATTTTTGCCTGTTTTTTCTTCCTCCACTCTTGTACTATATGGCGTTCTTTTGTGCCAGGATGCACATTTTTCTGCATATAGAAGGACGCTGAGTGAAAGTGGTGGTGGACGGTTGTTTTGAGTGTTTTTGTGGTCGGGTACCTTCCAGTCCCGGTCCGTGTGATTGCTGTGCTTAGACCTGCACGGCCCTTATGATCCTGAGGGAGGACACATGAACCTCGTTGGCAGAGGGCATCAAGTTTCCCCTCGGTCTCCAGACTGAACCCTGCACCCCCCTCCGTCATCTGGCCGCACCTCAACCTTGATCCTGTGTTGGGAGTGTGCTGCTCCTGTGGGCAGCGCCGAGTGTACGGGTGGCCGAGGTGCTCCTGGGTCTGCTTGAGCTCGAGCCAGTCTGAGTGTAAACCCGACCGCACCCTGCCATGAGAAAAAGCACACTAGCAAGCTGCCAAGCAGATCTTTGCATGCGTACCACCAGGAAGGAGGGAAACCACCTATTTCTGTCCCAACTGGGAAATAAAAAGCCAATGCACGCTTCTTTGAGTGCAGGCTGTATGGGGGGGGGGGGGGGGGTCGTCACAAAAACAGCTGAGATAGAAGGAGTGGAAATGACAGACAGCTGAGGACAGCTAGCCCTGTTTTTACCCCACAGAGGATAAATAAAACTGTCCATTTTCATTCTATGGTCGTTCCTCATGGGGTTGAGATTGTTTTGCTATATTCTACTCACTAAAAGTAAGTCTTTTGTGTGATTTATAGGCTAAAAAAACATGACTTACACTATCGTACAGGCCGGCCTATTGAGTATGTGATGAGGATTAAAAGGGTTGTTTGAACAGGAGCAGCAGCTCCGTTGAGCAGAGACACAGGATATTGATTCTGCACAAACATCGGGCTCATTACGTTGTGTCTTGAAGAAAACGTAATTCTTACAGTAACTGCTTCACTATTCTACTCTCAACATGGTTAAACCTGCAGCTGATGATGAATGTTAGTCTGTGGGAAATGAATTGCGGTGCTCTATACAATATATATGTATATGTATATAGACACACAAACACAGAGGAAGAAGAGGTAATCTAGCCAACATAAATGAGCTTTTTCTTCTCCATAATAAAACTTTGCACTTGATGGAAATGGCAGCCAAGTACGGAAGCCCTGAGGGGGGAAAACGTGACGAGTTTTAAATTATTTTGGTCAGGATCATTCCCCTAACTGTTTGTTGTTGTAATACTTATTTCAGCCACAAGAGGCTGAAGTTCACCACCACCCATTATGTTCTAATTAGGAGATAGATCATCCCTGTTTTTGACAGATTAACGTAGATTAAAATAAATTTCTTGCCCAAAGAAAGACATGACATTAAGATACATAACTTGCCAACACTTAATAAATGTACTTTGTGTTTGGAGGGTTAAAGAATCACCTGGAAGAAACTATGAACGCTTGTAGTCCTCTTTAGAACAAGTGGTGCACCTCTTGTGGCCAACATGAGTATTACAACAAGAAAGATTATCCTGGAAAAACCCAGTTCCACTTGTTCTCAAGTCATAAACACCGGAGAGAAAACTATTTAGATCTTCTTTCTTATCTCTCAGCGCTTCCGTATATTTAAGTCACAACCAATTTGTGACAAAAATAATCACAATTTCAAAGAAGAACCAATTCTCCCTTTGAGCCAAATGCGTCTGTGTCAAAACAACCCGGTTTGTTTGCTTTCATGTGATGATTCATCGCACTGATTCTTATCAAAGACTAGCCTAAAGGTCAGCGATCGCTTCACCACAGATTAAAACACAGTTCCTATCTGTCGGGCCTGATGGTTATTGAAAGGCGATGCAGGGATTTAGCCATATCTGGAGGTGCAGAGAGCCGACGTGTCCCCCTCATCCTGTTTCTTCTCCCCCGGTGTGGAAGGCTTCTCGTCCTGAAACCCACAGCACATCAATCACGGAGATTACTTCCACCTGAGCAGCTTGTACTCCGTGTTCCCATCAAGACGAGAGATAACACGACCTACGCTGTCGTCTGCTCACCGCAGAACACACTTCCTAAAATAAAATATAAAAAGAGTGTGCGTGCATTTATTCAGGAAGATGATAAACCCCGACTGTTTTCATTTGAAATGCTAAACTAGTGGAGGCACATGAGACTCCTTTCATTGCTCACCGTCTCCCACATTTATATTCTCTCTCCACTGCAGAAGAACGTTTCAAACCGTTCTATCGGCCTTTTTTGGGGATAATTGACATTATTTCATGTGCGCATTTATTTTTACATCTGCTTATTTAAGTTAATAATCCTACCGTATAAATGGTACATATAGGTTTACTAAACACACCTCTAGTGTTGGTTAAATAGTACAATCCCTCTGTAAAAGCATTCATATAATACTAAAACATAACTTGTGATTGCAAAGAGTATTAACAGTTTATTTTACTATTCTTCTTTAGTTTAGTACAAATATATATACGTGTTGTAGAGCTCCTGGTGCGTCTGCGTTGGTGTGTTTAGATTATTTCGTGTGTATCTCCCGTCCTCTGCTCACTTCCTGCAGAACCTTTCCTTCTATATAAATCCACCGGGTCATTCGTCCCTCTTGCCAGAACACACAGACACTCAAGGCCACGTCTGGTTTCGGTCCATCTCTCTCTCTCTCTCTCCCTCTCTCCCCCTCTCTCTCCCCCTCTCTCTCTCTCTCTCTCTCTCTCTCTCTCTCTCTCTCTCTCTCTCTCTCTCGTGTGTGTACATGAGGATGTTTACAGGAAACCAACTCATTAAACACGCTTCATAAATGAGCTCACTTTGGAATTGGGGCTGATTTTGGGCTGAATCTGTTCCAGTTGGACCCGTTTGAAAGAACTCACATATTA
Organism: Anarhichas minor; assembly: GCF_050575085.1. NCBI lineage: Eukaryota > Metazoa > Chordata > Actinopteri > Perciformes > Anarhichadidae > Anarhichas > Anarhichas minor. Next base: position 625,845 of record NW_027466456.1, on the reverse strand, counting down.
TCTCAATCATCAGCAATGCTGGACTTACATTACTGTAGTTTGTGCACTCTAATAAATAAAGGTGCTAACTAGAACCCTACACTGTGGGGTACTTAGCCGGGTCCCCATAGGACGATTCTTTGGGTTCCTGGTAGAACCTCTTATAACAAACTAGAGGTCAGTGAATTAAAGTGAACTGACCCTTTAAAGACGCCTCCGTCCAGGAGGCGTCATCAATCATATGCATGTTCAGTAGTGTGACTCACTTCTGAGTCACGTCATGAATACTACATTTCGTGGTTCTTGTTGAAGTGAGTAAGAAAAAAAAAAAGCACTGAAACACAACAGGATGGGGAGTACATTAACGAAATCATGAGTCAGATCAGTTAAAGCCATTCTTTTCTGCCGCATCATGCACTTCCAGGAATACTATTCCCCCCCCCACGCGCGCACACTCTCACACGGACACACACACACTCATTAATGACTCGGACACCAGGTTTAACCGTCTGAACCCTAAAACCCACCCGCAAGATTGAAAAGCATGTTTTCTTTAAACGATCGCCAAAACTACATCGTTTATCACCACAAGAAAATGTAAAAAAAACTTTATCGTCAGATTTTCATCTTTCCGACGGTCTTTGAACACATCATGTGCAGCGAACGCTTTCATCAGTAGAAGCAGCCAAAACAAAGCTACAAATTGTGATATTTCATCAAAACCACTTAATTCAACATGTCTCATTTAAAATCTCGCCCTGAATAAAGCGTTTGCTTTCACCAGATTCTGTAAAAAAACATTTAATTCTGAGCTCCTCAACGCAACTATGAAGCCATGATTGATTCATCTGAGACCAACAGTCATGTGACAACAAATCAGAGAAACTTTGACTGAACTGCAGGAAGTGAACACAGAGCAGAGAGGGCAGGCTGGAAGTAGAGGCTGTGGCTCAATGTTTATATCACGTAGAACCTCAATTTTCCTTCAATTTAAATGTTTTGTATTGAACAAAAGACATGTTTGAGTTTCTAATTCTACCCATGATGGTCCTGTTTCCATGGAGGAGCAGAGAGAAAATCCAGACCACAGAGAGTGAAATGTGACGGGAGGACTCTGTGGTCCAGAGGGTTAATGAGCACACGAGTCTGCTTGTTCCCGTGGTGCTCACATTGCAGCACACGTTACACATGTAGTGGAGTTCAGTTTAGTGCCCCTCACTTCACCAAACAGAGAGGACGTTAAGAGCAACACTGCCCCCTGCAGTTTGTGTCCTGCAGAGACCGCCCCCCCCCCCCCCCCCCCTTTGACATAGTAGTTACTCAACAACGTCCCCCGACTGGTTATGGAGCCTGTCTCACACCCTGCCAGTATAAACCTCACCCCTCACCCCTAGGCCCAGCTCAGGGGGGGTTGGGTGGGCAGAGAGCCAAATTAGAACCATATTCCATCCACTCTGTCGTCCAACAACACACACACACACACGGATGCAGGGCGTTCGTGTGCAGACATACACACAGATGCATGTGTACTCGCTGCTCACATATGGCCTGCATGGTCAAGTCACACCGTCGGTATTTCAACCACGACAAGTATGCAGGACTTCACGGTTTTGCGCAATCCTCGTAGTTCCGATGCTCCACCAAGTGTTTTCTACAACTAACTGCGTCACAGTGATAACGCTGCACTACGTGTCCACGATCTTACTTCACCCACACAATGATCATTAGTGTATGAATTACTCACATTTAGTTTCCTTTGAATTCATGAGAACGTTCTCTCGTGCTTTAAGACGGAGAAAAGAGGATCAAAAAAACAGAGAAGTCTTGAAGAACTGAGTTCAAGAGCTCTGATACAAACACATGCATCTTCACTCAAACATTACTATTCAAACACTTCCTCCACTGCTTACTAACAGTAAGATGTGTGAGAGTGAACAGAGTGTTTATAAAGTTTTGCTGTTGTTAAACTTTCAGCTCTATTTACTTCGATTCGTCAAGACTTTTCAAGACTTCAAGGTAACGCGCTGAGTAACGTTTGTATAAATGGTTCTAAAAACAGTTCTAAGATTCCTCCTTTCTGTTCATGTTTCTTGTGTTTTTCGTTGGACTCTTGTCCCGGTCTGTGTGTCTGGTTCTGGTGTGAAGATGGCGGGCGTCCCAGTGCCAGAGCCCCTCTCCTCCTCTCCCCAATCCAGCCCCGAGGTCTGGAACAGATTACATCTGATATTAAACACATGGCAGTTAGAAAAGGAGAAGAAAAAGAAAAAAAAAGTTTAAAAAAGAAAGAAAAGAAAAACAGAGTGGATTTGTCAGCTCCCTCCCTTAGCCTCCCCCTTTTCTCTCTCTTTGTCTCGTTCTCTACAGTCTTCTGGTCGTCCTGAGAGAACGGAGGAGATCATGTCGGCTTGTCACACTTTCTGTCAGAAGCACAGAGACGTGAGACGTTTGATGCCTCCTTTTTATCCAGCCTGCAAAGTGGCAGAGAGGAGAAATCTGAGAGGAGAGCAAATGTGAAATATGAATTCAAATACAAGATTTTATAAGACAAAGTGTCTCTCATGGAAAGACTTCGTGGCCTCTCACACACACACACACACACACACACACACACACACACACACACACACACACACACACACACACACACACACACACACACTCCTCGTCCTTGGTGTCCCGGTAGAGATGTGTGTTTCATAACGTTGGCGCATAATGAGACCGGGGACCCCGAGACTCCGTCGTGAGGACGGCACTGATTGGTCCAGAGGAATGTTGGCAAACGAGACGTTTAAGGTGGATCGAGAACATTCCTGCTAAATGCCCCCCCCCCCCCACCCCCCTCCCAGATCAGCAGCCTCTCTAATCGCTGAGACGAGCACTCAATCACGTCCATGTTGTCTCTTTAGTGTTGTTGCTGGGAGTCAGACGAACATCTTGTTCTCCTCGTGACTAACTGACCTGTTTGACTGTTTTCCTCCCGCAGGTCACCAGCAGCTCAGTCGCTGTGGGAGAACATGCTGACCAGTAAGCACAAAGAGGGGGTGATGGAGGTCCAACGGCAGCTGGTGGAGGCAGCTAGCAAGGAGAAGCTGCCCATCAAGATGAGCATGGGTAAGAGTTCAATGATGGTCGTGGAACAAGGTGGACGTTTATCAGTTTTATTTATATATGCAGAGAGAGAGGGGGGGGGTGGATGGAGATGGAGAGGAAGAGGGAGGGAGGGAGGGAGGGCAAGACGGAGACGGATGGATGGAGGGAGAGGGAGAGAGGGAGGGGAGGCCAGATAGACATAGGGGGAGAGATGGAGAGGGGGAAAGGAGCAATGGAGGGAGAGAGGGGGGTAGGGGGGCAGACATCGGGGAAGTGAGAGAAGGAGAGAGAGAGAGAGGGGTAGAAAGATGTCGAAAGTGAAGTGAGGAGGAGAAATTGAGAGAGAGGGGGGGCAATGGAGGGAGAGAGGGGGGGAGATACAGAAGAGAGAGAGAGACGAAAGCAACAACAATAAAACACAACAGCTATAATAATAATAATAATACACATGATGATAATAGAAAAATGAACTAATAACAACAATCACAACTTGTTTCCCATCAAATAAAATCATCATAAAAGTCATTATTCTCAGACAGAACCATAGCGCCCCCTACTCACCGCCACCGTCTCTGCAGTGTATTTGTCCATGTGGCCACAGAGGAAATCTGAACCACATGTTGGCTCTGTGACACACACACACACACACACACACACACACACACACGCCGCTCTTGGAAAACTTTTGTTGTTCGTTAATGAAGCGAAGGGATAAAAATATGTGCAGGCACGCAAAAATAAAGTCATTACATGCACAAGTGTACGGGGGCCTCGTGCACGTTCACCTTTTCTGCTGACCTCTTGACTCACATAGGTAATGGGTGTACTACACGCACACACACACACACACACACACAGGGCTAATATACAGGTTAGCATCTGGCAGAGAGGGAGGGGGTTAGAAGGGAGGGGCGGTGTGGTCCCTGAGCGTCTATAATCTGTGAGGTAGAGGAGGTTTCGTCTCTCGTAACGAGCAGGTTGTAATATGTTTGAAGTCACACACACCACACATACACACCACACACACACACACCACACACGCTGCGTACACATGGCGGTTTCCTTTCACACATTCGTGCTAAACAGACGTCTGGATGGCAGCTACATGGTGGATTTATTTAGACGAATGCATCACAACAAGCTGCAGAAAAGAGAAGGAACAAAGACATCGAGAGACACAGTTGAAGTATGAAGAGGCTGCTCACTTCATCCCAAAATCCATATACAGTATGTCCTCTTACCTGCAGAGCTATTAAAGCAATCTACACTGTTTTGGTGTGAGTTGCCGAGTGTTTAGAGAGATCTTCTCTCCGGTATAGTGGAACTAGATGTGTCTTTACAGAAATCATGACCCGGTTGCTGAAGATAATCCACAGACCTCGTTGTGAGCAGTTTCATGCAGGAACTACTTTCTTTCTACCGAGCCACGCCCGCCAAAACGCTAACTGGTCGCCCCAAAAATACCATGCAGCTTGCTGCTGCAGAATGTGAGATTAGGCGTGGACAGACGTAGAGGTGCACACTCACTCACTCACTCACTTGTATGACAGCGATAACTAGCACTACAGGTAAGAGGAAGAACATGTATTTATTGTTAGTTCTTTGGTTGAACTGTCCCTTTAAGGTCTTTCCTTGAGAGAGAGAGAGAGAGAGAGGGAATAGGAGACGAGCTAGAAGAGACTGCTCACACACTGAACCTTTATACCAAACTGGCACAGGACCAGACTCCACGAAGCCCCCCTGAGCTCCCAGCAGAGTTCCCATCCTGCCCACCAGCACCACCGGCAGAGCTCTCAAATCCATCATATGAGACCCAGCTAAACCCCCCCCCCCCCCCCCCCCCGCCACATACCCCACACACACACTTAGCATTAATACCTATCTGCTCTGTCAGTGCCCACTCACTCACTAGGAGAGCACAGAATTTTTCCACTCGCGCCTGAAAAACACGTTCTGCACTCTGGTGGATTTATGCAGATCTTTGGAGAAAATATATACTGCACGCTCATACACACACACACACACACACACACACACTGGACTCCACTTGGCTTCTTTTCATCTCAACGGGATAAGATCATCCAGAGAGAGACAGAGAAAATAATCCATTTCTCAGAGCCCGAGTGTGACCCGTCAGGTTTCTCACAGCACTGCGTGTGTGTGTGTGTGCGTGTGTGTGTGTGTGTGTGTGTGTGTGTGTGTGTGTGTGTGGTTTTGCAGAGTCCAGTGTTTATCTTGGGTGTTTTTGCTCTTAGCAGGGAATTAGTTAGACAGCTTCGGTTTCATCGTCTCCAAAAAGTGCGTTTATATGTTCATATACATGTGTGTGTGTCAGGTTTGTGTATATGTGTGTGTATATATATTGTGTGCACCGATACTGCAGTGTACATGAGATGTGTTGAGGGGCCTGTCTTCCTGTGGCGCAGCCTGCAGAGATGACCCCGACAATCAATTGCATTCATCATTTCAAGCCGTGAGATCAGGGAGAGTTTAATATCACAGTATTCATATTTTACAGCATCAGCTCTGCTTTTCTTTTTTTAATCTTAAGGCAAAAACATTGTTTTTCATGCGCTGATCAGCGTTTGGCTTTCATATCATCTCTTCTTTCAGACTCAAGGAATTCCTCATTTGCATATTTAAACATAAACTTTCTGATGCAAGTGTCCAAGGACAGAAGATGTCGTTTCCTAAACAGACTGTAAAGCTCTCTGAGGCAAAGTTGTGATATTGAGCTTGAAATTGAAATTGACTCAGTCAGTGATTGACCAGCAATTGTGAAGTATTATGATACTTTACCTTATAAGTCATGATAAAATGCTGTATAATGTGTTATTATTCTTCTTATAAAGCATTATGGATGTTTATGAGAGCTTATAAACTGTAGTTATTGAGTGCTATAAGCAGATTATAAGTGTTTCTGATGCATTATGGACCTGGGTGTCTACCAAACCTCTCTGGAGCACACAGACCTCCACTCCTCCTAAAGAGCCACAAATAAAGCTACCAGGACTTTCCTCGTCTTAGAGCGCATAAATAAAAGTGCCCCGTCCGTGTAGAATGACTTCCAGCTGCATCACTTAGCCTCCGAGTAACCCTCTGCACCTAGAATGCAAAGTCATCTTCCCGTAACAGGACTAAATCATCGTTGGCCCCTGCACCTTTTTTTTTGCATTGTCGAGGACTTTGATCGTGGTCGAGACCTCAGTTGCCACTTCTGCACATCAGGCTGAAATGGGTCAGCAGCTCAAGCTGTTTATAGCGCGGGACTGAAGATGTGATTTGTTTTATGGCTGCTGCTGCACGTAAGTGCACCGAGAAGAACAATAAAAGAGGCCGAGAGGTTCAGGTTTCTCCTGCTGTCTGAGGCGATGTCCAACGAGCGACGCGGTGCAGCGCTGGTGAACGAAACAAACACGCTAATAAATTAGATAACTCCACGTTCATGCACACATTATCCAACGGACTGAACTCTACACAAGAACATTTAAATAAATCAGGAGTTCTCTCTAACAACACTAAATATAACATGACCAAAACAATACACTGGGCTGTAAATATTTGTTAAACCACTGACTAAAATGAATCATGAATCCAAATGTAATGTATTCTGGGTCATGACGAATAAAGCACACAAACGTGTTAAATACTCGCCTGCTAATATTGTGAAAGTTAAGACCAAAAGCAGTGGATCTAGTCTGCGTTGCCTTTGTCGAGGTTGAAAGGAGTAATAAAGTTTTACCGTCTTGATTTAAACAATGACGCCTCTGTGTTGTTGTTGTATAAATAGTCTCAGCTCATCACGTTCTGCACAACTTGGTCGGTTGACGTCTTTATTCGTGGTGCGAAAGCTCCGAAAAATCTGCCTTGTTCCAAAAAAGAAGTCTCGTAATTTTCTTGTTCTGTGTGGAAACTCGTGACAAAAACAACAGTTAAAAAAAATATGTTGATGTGAAATGATTGCATGAAGAAAAAAAAAAAACTCCCCCGATTGTGTAAAGGCCTTTACTCTCCGCTAATCTAAAAATGGTCAAAGAGGTGGATCTTCTGTGCAGACAGCTAGCAACCTGAGACCACACCCACCTGTGACATTAGCTATAAAGACATGGCATTTTAACATAGACATCAATGAGGATTGATTTGCTTTTGGAGCCTCAAGTGGCCATTTTGAGGAACTGCAGTTTCTGGCACTTCAGCGTAAGCTTCATTTTTTAGCTCCAGAGATTGAAGCTTGATTTCGAATAGCTGATACACGACCACAGTTTGAACTTGATGGTGTTTCCTTCTGATGCATTTAGAATGACCTGTAAAAACACCTGATAGACAAACAAATGACGAAGCAATCGATTGAAGGCACGAGCACAGCGTCTTCCTTCATGTACGCTCTTATTCATTGGAGCCTTTTCCAGTCCTGCTGTTCCCGAAGAAACGTTTATTTGGCTCATCTGGCAACAAGATGCCGAAGGAATCTCAACGTTTAGTGACATAGATAAGACTCAGCCAGGGCTGTTTGATAGTTTAATGGAGAACAGGCTTTTGTGGGGCTTTCTTCTCTTTAACATTTCCTTTGTTTCTCATTTTATAGTGTCTAACATCGTCTCTGTCGGTCTCATGTGATCAGCCCGAGCTGTGTTTGGCCCGACAGTGTGCCATTCTGTCTCAGTTGCCTATTCTCGGGGTGGAATTAAGCTTTGGACGCGTTTCCTGGTTCTGTGCTGAATTGTTGTTGGCACATCGAGCTCAGCCAACCTTGGTTTTCTCCGCCAGGATTTAATGGCTGGATATGCTCACAATGGAGCTTTTCAGGATTTCTGTGAATATGTCTGCACTGAAGGTCGTTCAAAGAAAGGAAAATACTTTAATTCCAGCAAGAAAGTGAATTCCTTTCTATAGAAACACGTGTCTCGTACAGTAAAGTGTCACACAACACACACGGACTCTTTCTCTTCAGCTCTTGGAAAGTATGTTTCCCAACAGTGAGCTGTCAGGTTTACTTATCAGCTGCTCTGAAAATGAGTTGTTTTTTATGATTCTCTCCAAAAAATATTTCACATTATTCTGTCATCCAGTTTAACAAAGCTCGACCCAATCTAATATTCAGTCTGTTTCTCTTCTAGTCTTGTGTTTGGCTCCGCTAAAGCAAACATTGACCATGTAGTCCAACAGGAAATACTCCCACATCTGGTGCTGGTTCAGAACATCAACATGAAGAAGTAGGCTTTATGGGGAGTTAATGTGTGCCCCCTCTCTCTCTCTATCCAGATCCTCGTACCTCCAGGCCACCCCCAACTCCCAACCCGAGGGTCCTAAACATCTCTCTCTCTCTGCTGCCTCTATGCATTTATATCATTTACACTCTTTAATCTCTCGTCAGTGTTCCTGCACCTCTGCTACATGCAGACGGTGATGTTTAGTTCAATACTGTAGCTGCTGTAAACGTCTCTCCGCCTGAAGCTTGAACATATAAAGAATATTCAACAAAGTCTCACGGCAGTTCAGGAAATGTATTATTCTTTTCCTCCAACTTTTTTTGTGCCAACATTTAAGTTAGGTTTAGGCAACAAAACCACCAACATTTAGGTTTATGCAACAAAACCACCAACATTTAGGTTTATGCAACAAAACCACCAACATTTAGGTTTAGGCAACAAAACCACCAACAGTTGGGTTTAGGCAACAAAACCACCAACATTTAGGTTTAGGCAACAAAACCACCAACATTTAGGTTTAGGCAACAAAACCACCAACAGTTGGGTTTAGGCAACTAAACCACCAACAGTTAGGTTTAGGCAACTAAACCACCAACAGTTAGGTTTAGCCAACAAAACCACCAACATTTGGTTTAGCCAACAAAACCACCAACATTTGGTTTAGCCAACAAAACCAAACTGTTAGGTTTGGGCAACAAACCACTACCATAAAGCCAACAAACCACTACCATAAAGTCACAACATGTTTTGAACTTGTGGTTGAAAGTCCTGTTTGTTGGATTTATCCACCTCCCCTCCCGCCCACCAATAGTTGTCTTTTTGGATATCATAAAGTATGTCTCATGCACACACTCTCTCTTTCTCCCAGCCTGTGCAGGTTTTGCTCATTAAGATAATATTATGGTCTGTCCTGGTATCAGTTATTCCCCTCTCCCCTAAGCCGAGTGCATCATACTCATGTTTGGGAAAAAGGTTCATTCTGTTTCCCATCAGGAGGAATAATTATGTGTCCATTGAAACCTTGTGGGTTTTCATTTGTTTCTACCAGATGGCCAACAGAGTACAGTTTATGTACAGATCTGACCGATATTGATTTATGAATTTGTGCCGACTCCTCGTATAACACCAGTGTCTTCTCCCCTCCTCTCAGGCCGCGTGACCCCCGAGCAGCTGTGCTCCTACATGCAGCTGTTCCGGAGCAGTTGGGGGGCGCTAGAGAGTCACTGTGGAGTGCTCCAGCTGGGCCTGGCAACGGCCCAGACGCTCCGCCACCCCGGCCTGCCCCGCTGGGACGCCTGCCTGGCCTTCGAGAGGCTGCTGCTGCAGGTCCGTGCTCATCTTACACAGAACTATTAAACATATGGGTCACAGGCGATGAAAAGTCTCAAAGTGATGCAACCGATTCTATTTTGTTTTGTTTTTAACATTAAGGAATGAGGATCGAATAACTTAACAGGCGTTTTTCTGCTCTTTTACTATCTGTGGCCTTTTCACTGCAATCTATAAAAGTCCTACTGCTCTATGGAAACAGCACCATCATGACTAGAAGTAGAGAGAACTCAAACATGTCTTCAGTGCAGAACAACACAGTTAGAATGACATCAATCAGAATTACAAGAATAAGGCAGGACCACGGTTTTGAATTCTGCGGCTCATGTCGGCGTGTAGAGAACTACGGTGGCCTTCAAGTGACATAAAAACGTGAAAGTCTCTCTCTAGAGCCAGTGTTTGGTTTGTCCGTTCTGGGCTACCATAGAAACATAGAAACAGGCTGAAAACCCACCTCTTCAAGAAGTACTACCCTGAGCCTTCCACTCAGCACTTACTGTACTCATATTAGTTTGTTTCTGTACTTTTGCTCTGGTTTATGCTCTTAGATGCTTGTTTAAAAAAGGAGATGCACTAATGACTTCTGGTGACTAGCAGTTCTCTTGAATACCGATGTTGAACGAACGTATTGTAAGTCTCTTTGGATAAAAGCGTCTGCTGAATGACTGTAACAAACTAACTGTAACTATAGCGGACATGAAGGGCTCATTCTAAGCTAACAAAGACACAACGATTCTTACTTTCAGGTGATTATACACTAATGAAAGCATAGTTATGAATACATGAATATCATGTTCCATTTCTGCTAATAGATTCCCAATAATTCTACACACTGGCCCTCTGCAGAGAATTCGCTGGCAATTTTGTAATTAACTTCACTGTAATTATTCCTTCACATCTGTCCCTTCGGGTAAATATTTGATCACTGGAGCTCAGCAGGTAAGTGGGGGCTTGTGGTTCGCTAGACGGCGGCCAGAATGTTTGGCCACAAACAAGGTCAGTTGTGTTTGTAGGGAAAACATTTGGATCCAGTAAACACAGCAAAAAAAAAATAACGGCAGATTTTCCATCATGTTGAGGAGGAAGAGGTCTAGTTCACAGGGGCGGATGTACACATGTGTTTGAGTGTGGAAAGGTCAGAGGTCAAGTCTGATGGAGAGACAGAGGGGAGTGTCTCACAATAAATCAAAAAAGCCACAACAGACAGTCGTCGCAACAGACAGTCGTCACAACAAGCTCCTCGGCAGCGATCGACTGCGAGCCGATCGCTAACCAACACTAAAGCCATTTCCTCCTTCTCTTACCTTTTGCTATTTTCATAGCTTTATATTCCCGAAGCTGTAAAGCAGGCAGTAGGACAGCAGAGTATTTAGGAACTTATTAAACTAAATCACGGAAAAAGTAAAACCAGCTCTCAGCGGTGCCCCGTGCCAAATTGGAATTTAAAAAAACAACCTCATAAACCGTGGTCCTCAGCTGGGGCCGTCGCTGGTTTATTAAATAAAGGAGGAAGACTTAAGGGGCTTAGTGTCCCGGCATCCTTTTACTTCATGACTCCGCTTTGATCAACCCCCCCCCCCCCCATGGTCGTCTACTGTACCTGTGGATGACTCAAAGTCCAATTTTCTCGCCATTCGTTTGTAGTTTTGGTCTCGTAACTACCAGGCTCTGTGGTGACTGTGTCCTCAGGTGGAAGGTGGTCTCGTGGATGACTACGTTAATAACAGACTGTTGTATTCAGCATCAGGACAGTATATATATATATATATATACTGTATATATAAGACTCGGTGTGGGTTCAAAATGAAATTCTTCTAGAATCAGATCTCACAATCGAGCCTTGAGCGTGATGTGAGAGTCGGTGTTTGCAATCAAAACGGGTTTGAGTTTTATTGAGGTATTAAGGGAAATGAGTTGTGTGTCCTCGGTGCCCCCCTTCTGTTTATTTCATTTCCATGTGAGGTTGTTGTTTCTTTGGCTCAACGTGGACTGAGAGAAGTTAATTACATTACAAAATGGCGGGCATGAAGTGTGTGTGTGTGTGTGTGTGTGTGTGTGTGTGTGTGTGTGTGTGTGTGTGTGTGTGTGTGTGTGTGTGTGTGTGTGTGTGTGTGTGTGTGTGTGTGTGTGTGTGTGTGTGTGTGTGTGTGTGTGTGTGTGTGTGTGTGTGTGTGTGTGTGTGTGTCGGGGGGCGCTGTGGATACGACCGGGCAGAGCTGGACGCTCCGTTGCTGCCGGACAGACCGACCCAAACTCTGCGGTGCGTTTGGGGAGCCGCCGCAGTTTACTGAGGCAAAGGGGCCGATGAGTTCAGGGCCTTTCCCAGTTCATGTCTCTCCAAACATTTACGCGTTCAAACACTGTTTCATGGCTGCTCTGTGACCCAGACAACTCCTGTGCTCATGAGGTAATGCTTAAATAATGAACTGTGCTTTTAACATTACACCCACAGCTGTACGCTAACTTTTAAAAGCAGCAGTCGAGTGTTGGAAATATGGTTTCCATTTTAAGTCATTTTTATATTTTGAGTAATTAGGGTACTATGATGCTGAAGAATGAACTTGTGACATGCAAGAATTGTTTGGTTATTATAGTAGTTACGTCCTCTTTGAAAACACTGATTGTAATTTTTCTCCATTTTCTGACATTTTATTGCCCAACCAAAGAAAATAATGACCGATCATTCAACATCATAAATAATCGTTAGATTGTGGTTCCCCTCAAGTGACGGCAACATCAGCTTGTCCATCATCTCTACCCCGAGTCCTCCAGCCGGTCTTGACTCTGGCTGAATCCGGTCTCACGTTTTGAAGAAGAGGTTTTGACTTAATGCCAGGAATAGGTTTGCCAATTTCAACCTGTCGAGCTGTGATACCCGTGGGGGTCTCGCAGCCCAGAGGTTAGTAATATTGGGGCACAGATGTGGTAATGGAGGCCGATCTGTTAGATGGACTGTGATTTAAATGGTGGTGAGTGTGATACTCACCCTTTATATTGCCTTTACGGAGACTTATGACCCTCCTCAATATAGCGTTTATACTCGTGTGAGATTTCGAGGTATCTCCTCGGCTGGCACTGCCACCCTGTCTGGCGTGTAACCGGGTCTTTTTGGGGTCTGAATGGCTCATATTGAGCCGCCTTGGTCCGGCTCCAGCCCACAGCTCCAGAATGTGTGTATGCTAGACGTGTTCAGCGCTGGGTGGTGCAGCGGGAGCAGAAAAACTCAACAGACTCAGTCTTTCACCACTTCCCAGAACATCACCGGCACGCTAGATTCCCATCAACGGGGGCCGAGCCAGAGCCTCCCGCCTCCACCAAACCAAACATGTACACAACTGCTGTGTACCCCTCCCATGGAGAGCCGGCCGGGGACAAGTTGCAGCTGCATGTCACACTTTGTAAAGGCCGAGTATTGTCTTTGGGTGTGCGGAGCGGCCTACAGTTTATTAGTCCGTCACATGGCTGGACATGCTGGTGATGACAGCGGTGCAGTGGAGAGGAGCTAACCTCCCTCACCCCGGCCTGCTGCTTTTCTGCTCTGCTGGGATTAGCAGGCAAAGGCCTCTGCAAACACTGGAGCTCCGAGTTATTACTGGTCACAGCGCGGCCGTATGTCCCGGTCCTTATCTCCGTCTCTGCTGTGTGTTTGTGTTCTAGTCTGAACAACTGTGTGTAGAAGTTTAAAAACAAAGCTGTGAACCCAAACCCGACTCCCTCGACATCAATTTACAGAAGTAGAAAAATGCTGTCGATGTAGATTGTTCATTTGCGTGACGTTCATTATTTAACGTAACGCAAGATAACAATCGAAATGAGTTGTTCTGAAAACGTCTACCCGAACATGAAAAAACTAGTTTACCAATTACAATTCTTTACGGTGTCATTTGTTACTTAGTAACTTAGGCTTGTTTCCAAATGACTCATCGGGTTGGTTTGGGTTCCATATAGTGGCCCTATAGTGATATTGATATTTATATTTTTTTTTACTACTTATTAGTTGACATACTGTGGCTACCAATAACAATATATCTCAAATTTGCTTCATTCATAACATTGGCATTCAAATTCTATATCAACTTTTTTTTTTTGCATGTCCAAAAGTCTATATTTAGATTTATGTAATCATTTCCAAAAACTCATAACATGTTTTTATCTAAGAAAATATTCTACATAATACGTATTTTTTCAAACACAATACGAAGGGAGGCAAGCTCCTGTATTAACGGGGCGGACAAGCAGCAATCCAACAGCTCCATGAATTACATTTATTTAACCACAATAACACAAAGATATTCAAATATATCTTCAAATGGAGTCTGACTGTCTTCAGGATGAGTCCTAAGTCTTCTGTTTCATGTCTGTTGCAGTGAGTGCTTGTATAGCCAGTTTGGAGCCTGGTGACTCACATATTCCATTATCTGTCCCAGTACAGTGTCAGCGTGGGTTAAAGTCTTATGACCCTTCACCTCTGTCCCCTGACCCCTCCTGGCTGTAGATGCTCAAACCTTCAAGTCAGTAACCAGTAAACCGGTGTCATTGTAAAGCCGTACGAGGGCACGCCGATCCACAGAACACTCAACATGCAGTTATATATACGTAGATATGTGTAACATCTGGATTGTATCATTACTTATGGCGACAGAAGGAAAAAATGTTGATATTGGTCCCAAGCAACTTTCATCTTATCTGAGCCGCAGCCAGACAGGGCGCTCTAAGCCTGTAATTGGCCTTTCCCCAGGGTATGGAGCCCGTCCCCACATCCCAGACATTCCCCTTATTCCCCATCTCTGCTGCGTCCCTGCAGCCCCCAACGGGGAGGACGTGGTGTCTGGAGGGGGTTCCTGTGATTCTATGCTGGAGATTGTAACAAAAGGGTGTGAATGACTCCGGGGCACTGCCCCTAAGATGTGCCCCACTGTTTAACAGCCTCACATCTGGACTGACCCGGACTGACCATCTCCCCATCCATCCACTTCCAGTACCACCCCCCCCCCCCCCACACTCACACACACAGACCCAGTGTATCCTCTCTGAAGCGCCCTCAACCCTGGAGCAACACACTGAAGGAACCACAGGAGGTTCAGGATCAACTCCTTTCTGCCTCTCTGGCTCGATCCTGTCGGTCTTCTGTTGATCTCCCATTGGCAACCATTTTGAGACATTGGTAACCAATTCTCGGTCTTTGGTTGCCTTCAGTGGTCCACCACTTTATAACAGAAACGGTAGGGAGAGCAAACAGTACAACATGCACCCTCAAATAAATACAAATAAAAACCAGCATCTGTTTAAGAGACAATGGTGAAGCAAATGAAGTTGTGTGACTGTGGGGGGGGGGGGGGGAAGGTCAACCAACCCGTCAACATAACAAGCGAATGTGCAAATTGATCGAACTGACAGAAAACCAAATGAACCTGAACGAAAAACAGAAAAAGGAGATTTCTGAAGTGTTGGGAGACGAAGTATTCCGGCATCTTTGAGCCGGACGGAAAGTTTTACTGCAAAGCTTCTACAACATACACATGTACAGTAAACATTTCATAATTATGCTGCCGTATCGTCTCTGAATTACTTAAAAATGTCAAACGCATTTTCAGTGTTGGCAACCGAAAGCTGGAGATGCCTGGTTGCCAACCTGGCAACCGATATATAAAGTTAGTGTTAAAGCCCCGAAACCACACTTCCCTTTCAACGTGTCATATCCTGTATCTCTGTTACGTGTTCTCCAAACACACGCCTCACTGTAATGTGAACAACATGAACTCCACGTCGCCACTTATTATTTTGTAGCATAACAAGCTGGAGGAGAGAATGCAGCGCTGGAAGAGAGTTGGGTTTATCAGAAGAGCCAGTTATTTACCTATCTCTTCCTTCCTGTGTTTAGCTGGAGAGGATTACAGTGGGAGAGGGGAAGAGCCCCCCCATCTCAAGCTGTATTCCCCCCCCCCCCCCCATCTCAAGCTGTATTCCTCCCCCCCCCCCCCCCCAGCTCTCAGCGCCAGTGCCCTGAGACGGCTGTGTTTACATTGTTCTGCACAGCTCAGGCCCTAATGTACTATCTGTTTAATAGCTAGAGAGAGGCCTGTTTATAGAGAGGGACCTTTTTTTAACAGAGGTGATGGGCTGCGAGGCCAGAGGGCAAGATCAACTCATCTCACTTCCTGTTATCATTACCTCTCTTCCCTCAGACGGCGGCTAGGTGCTCTGCTCGCTCCGGCTCTCTGCATTACTGTTGCCTAATCGCCTCGCCACCCCGCCGGCCGTGATTGCGCTCAATCTGTCTCCCGTGGAAAATGGTGGAACGCGAGGGGGCTCGATCGAGTTGCCTCGCATTAAACCTCGGCGGCTCCTCTTTCTCGGCCCGGTGGTAATTTGCATGTGCTGCATTTTAAACATTCTACTAAGCATCTTTTCTTCTAAATCTATATCGCAGCCCACTGAACTGAAACTTTATAGGAATTGCTTCGGTGTTGATAGCCGTGGAATTATAAGCCGAGGGACTAAGATGAACTCTTGAGGGTTTAATGCACTAAACATTTTCTCTTCCACTTAAAGAAGGCCTTTCACTCTCTGCATTCAGTCAGTTTGCATACGCCGGCACATGTGCATCCGTGGATGTCTGTTGTTCTGGTCTCTATTGTTTACTGTGGCTGTTTTAATTGTGATGTCAAAACCGATCTCGTCAGGAGCGTTTTTCATGTGGCCTGGAGTTTCTTTCCCCCTCAAGAATGTGTGCTGGTGAGGGTTCTGCAGGATTTAAGCTGAATGTTTTTCACAGCCTCGTTTTTGTTACAGGCGGCAACCTTCGGTTTCTGACGAGTGAAGCCGATGCTTCATGTGTTAAAGCTGCATCCTCTCTAGTGTCCAGCAGGGGGCGACTCCTCTGGTTGTATAGAAGTCTATGAGAAAATTACTCTACTTCTCTCTTGATTTATTACCTCAGTAAACATTGTAAACATGAGTTTATGGTCTCAATCTCTAGTTTCAAGTCTTCTTCAATACAGCATGATGTTCATTTAGTACATTATGGTCCATTTAGAGTCAAACAGACCATAAAGCAGGGTATGCTTTAGGGCGGGGCTACACGGTGATTGACAGGTCTCTATCAGAGACGTATACGGCGTCGCTACGTCACTCCTCCTCAGTCCAGATATGGTCACTTCCTGTTCACTGGTTGCAAAAAGCCAAGATGGTGACGGCCATAAATCAAGATTGCTGAACTCATCAGTCCACAAACAGACGGATGACGACTACGTCCACTTCTTATATACAGTCTATGGTTTCTCATCACACATGCTCCGACCCAAACTCGGACTTAATGGTTGATCTTTCTTGGACATCATCCACTCTTCTCTCTCCACTATATCCGTTACAGAGCTCACTTCTACTGAGCTGCATCGTCATCTTCCAGTGTTTTGGGTGAGGTGGTCCGGGGGAACGCGATGAGAGGGGGCTTCACTAACGCTCTCCACCTCCTGGTGAATCGGGTCAGTGTGGTGTGCTGACTCGGCCTCCATGGCGTCAGACTTCATTTGAGCATGCTCCAAAAAAGACACCACAGACTGGGAAAAACCCCACAATGCCCAGCATTCACCCTCGGATTGTTAACAACGAAGGCCGTAAAATAAAGGCTGACGCTTTGGGAAGATGGCGGGGGGTTGCAAGAGACCCAACAATGTCCCAGTGTCCCCACTTAATACCTTCTTTTATCTTCCTCTGGCACACGACGCCCTTCTTTCATTTTATTTTACATGCAACTACTCTCTGTTCATATTGTTCCCCTTTAGTCCACGATGTGCTGCATTTGAAGCTGCAGCCAGATGTGCGTTTGCAAGTGTGCGGCCATGTGTGCACGCATGCATCCATGCATGTGGCATCCCTTTAATGTGCTTACTCTGGTAACATTGTGTCGACTTCCTGTTGTCACAAACAGGCCCCTCTGTTCGCTGCAGAAAAGCTCCACCTCAGGACGGATTAGCTATCAGGTCGTTTGTCTCTACCTGCTGAGCACAGGCCGGCGGAGGTCGCGGCCCACAGCACATGTGTCTTTGTGTCCGTACGTCTGATCTGAAATGGAGACAGAGAAACATTCCAGGACCTTTTGAGGCTCTTCTTTAGATACTGACTGACCCCTGAGAGCCAGATTAAAGATTTCTTCTTCTTTTTTTGCCAGGTTGAAGATTTCATTGTGATTGATCAGTTAAGGGTGAAGAGGAACAACGACACTGCTGGAAAATGCTTTTTTTGTTGAGCGATCAGACGGCGTTCTTTTGCAGTTTTCTGCATCTTTTTTTATTTTATATTTTTAAACAGCGTAATTACGGCGCTTGGTCATGCGCCTCTGAATTTTTGCAACTAGGGCAATCGGAGCTTTTCAGATGCGACTGTCATGAATAGTTAACTGATAAAAGCTCTTTACATGTGTCGGGATCTTACAAAGACGGATCATTTGTTTTTAGAAGCTTTAGAAACAGGAAGTCTTAAAAATCTACATTTGAGTAAATATTTTGCAGCCAAATCAAAAAGTTTATATTCAACCTTTGTTTCTTTATAACACATTTAATACTTGACTTCTTTCTTTACAGGGTTTGTATAAAGATAATAAAGTAGTTCATGAATATGAGTTTACAGATAATTACAATCCTTCCTCTCTATAGTGGAGGTTGATTTATGGCGTTTTACAGTCTGTGTTCATATCTTTGAGTTACACTCTTTGACTTCTTGATTCTTCGCAGTATATTTTGTTTTTTTCGCCCTCTGGCGTTTCGGAGAATAATGCAACAAACAGTTAATGGATCGTCGGGCTTTCAAAACCAAAATTCCCGTTAATCTCTCAGAACTTGCTCGGCCACGTTCCTGCCGCCCTCTTGGGACCCAGTAGACCAGCAGTGCCCCCTACTGCCGAGTAACACCAAAGACCTGCATCCTGTACACAGAGATGAATGGGGGTGAGGTGGGACAAGGAGTGCCCCCCCCCTCAGGTCGTGGAGCAAAGGTAGGACAAGGACTCCTCTTTTCTGCAGAGTGTAATTGTACCCATCTGAAACCCCCCCACCCCCCCTCCGCTCACTCATGCCCACCCAGCAGAGACCACCTCGTCGCCCCGGGGATTCGCCCCGAGTCACCCAAAGGGAACGAGGCGGACCGATCGCCAGAGCAACGAGAGCAGAGAGGGTCAAACCGGGTCAATCAGAGACAGAGACTCCTGCCACCCTCAACTCTGTCATTAATTACCCATAATCCCCCTGGGGCACAGCTCCACGTGTAACCACATAGCCCAAACAGGCTGCATCCAAAGGGGTTCGAGCATACGATCAGGTGGAGGACGCTTTCATTTGTTTCATATGTGCACCTGGGTCAGGGTCGGTGTCCTCTGACCGGGTTTGGGAGGAGGCGTGTCTAATGGATCTGTCATGTCAGCAACTCAAATCCATCCTGAGACTCTGAAGGAAAGCTTTATTTGATTTACAATGTTTTGTGGCAGAGCGAGACGAGACCAGAGTCCGCTCTCCTTTTTAAACATTTCAATGTTTACGAGTTGTGACAACATTAGCTGGATCTGATTCTGAGCCCAGCTGGTATTTGCAGCTACGTGGACGAGAAAAATACTTACAGATCACCCATCTCTTTTGTTTTGTACGTGTTTGGCAATGTTGCCTTCTGTTGTTCTTTTAATCATCTTGTATGAGATGGAAATGAAACTCATCTGTGGAGTAATTTTTAGGGAGAGGACTCCCTTCATAACGTGGTTGACGTCTGGAGGTAGTTGAATAGAGCGCTGCAGGGAACGCGTATTTTTGTAGGTCAACAGGAAGTTGGCATCGACAAAAAGCTAATGTGATTCTTCCGTTAGATTTTGGATTATTGCAGAAAATAAACATCAATGGAATTTTCACATTTTGTTTAGCAAGACAAATGAATGACCACTTTTCATGATTTTTAAAGCGTGAATACATATAGCATAAGTAATAAGCTAACGTTAGGCCTCGATGACACTGAGACGCGTTGCAACAAGCCCGGGCGCTTAAAAAAACGCCTCTATGGCAAAGTGAGTCGGCCAAAACAGCTGATGAATCAAAATCAAACCAGGTGATGAAATGTAAATAACCGGGAAAAAGTGCAGACTTCGAGCTCTTGCTGTTGAATGAGGATGAGGGGAAATATTGAACCGTTCAGCGTCATTGAAACCGCTAACGTCAACCTTTCGCCGACCACATCCGCCAGCATCAAAACAGGAAGGAAGTGATGATGTAGTAAAGCCCGCCTCCCGCCCGATTTGATTGGCTTCCTAGGACATTGACGAGCGGTGCAAAAAGTAAAAAATATTTAGACTTTTAATGTGCGCCTAAAAACCTCTAGAGAAACACGAGAGGAGAGCTCGCTATAAGAAAATGTTTTTTGCGGGCGACTCGTTTCTACTGACGGTTCTCGGTGTGATAAACTAGTTTCCTGTGTTTAGGACTCATTCCTGCAGAGCTTTATTCCATTTTATTTGTCCTGGATTTGAAAGTCTTGCAGCTTTTCCTTCCTCTCACCCTTTTGACTTTTGTTATTAATATTAATGTTTTTGTATTGATTCGTAGAGCCACATGCTCAAACATCCTGTGAGAGTCTGGAACCAGAGCAGCTGACGCGAACATGTGCGCATCGAGAACATATTTGTGAATGGATTTGTTAGACGGGCCTCAGAACAGTTGCCAAAACACTGGATATGTTCAGTGCAATTATGACAAACAGAGACTGATTGCGCTCGTGTTTGTTCGATACACAGCTCACAGAGAGATGTACGTTTTAATGAGCTACACATGACGTAAACACTCCCAGAATGTGTTGAAGGAACTACAACATGTGGGCTGTTTGTACAACGCTGCATTTGGGTCGTCTCGTTTGAAACGTTTCCACTGGCTGTCGTGGCAGTTTGAAGCCAAAGCTAAGCTGTTCCAGCCTTCGACACTACATTTTAACATGTGAGGGAGAAAACCTCACTAATTCCTGCATTTTTTCCCGCTGTAGCTTTTATCTGGAGTGAACTCATGCGGCCCACTTTTCTTCTTCTATTGTTCTCGGCGTACTCGGAGACACATGTTTGTCCCGCTGCTGCTTTCATGGAAATGAGGAATGAAAAGTAACCCAAAACGAGCAGCAACGCCGAACCGCTAATTATGAGTGGGAGGAGGGAGGGAGGAGGGAGGAGGCTGGTTTCTAATGCGCAATCCTCCCAACCTCCTGCTCCTTAACTCTCCATCTTCTCCACCCTGCTGTTTCTTTTTTTCTTCTGTTCCGAGTTATTGAAGATGCTGTGTGTGCTCTGCTCTCTCTTTCATGTCTGCAGTTGTGAGCGTCGTGTGTCGAAACATCACGGCTCCTCTCTTCTCTTAACTCCAGACATGGCGGTACGCTATCGACACTTTACGGCCTTTTACGTGCTGTGTATTGTGTGTTTTAAAGGCATCATGAATTGCACCCTTAATGATTGTGTGTTCTCTTTGGGTGGTCATGTTTGTGTTGAAGTTGTCTTAAGCTTTCAACTAATTCCTTCAGTTGCTTCTTGTGGTTATTAGGAGTCGGCTGTAGAAGAAGTGATTGATTCAGATGACAGGTTAAATGCAGAGTGCACATCTGGCTGTGAGGATCACAAGTTCAGACGTCCTCATTCACACTGAAGTAACCACGACTCCACATCCTGCCTGAAACATAACAACACAGACGTTAAACTGCAGAATCACAGTTTCTTTGTTTTTTGCAAGTTTTGCAGAAGTTTCAGTCTGCAGACGGCTGACTCTGCTGGTCCACTCGTTTTACTTTGAACAGACAAAAGTTTTGCATTTGGTCAAATACGTCATAATATATTACAAAATAAAACAGTTTTACATGACTGATGATAATGAACACCCATTCCTTAAGCCACGCTGTGCTACCAGTGAGGTACACCCGACTAAATCTGATTCCAACAACACAGAAGCCCTGCAATAAATCTTCCATTTACAAAGTGTATCCAGAGGTGCTGACACAGCTCTGTGGTCACTTTGGAGGCTGCAGTGTGTCGTGATGTTGCACTGCATTCAATTAGAGAGAAAGTCCTTTTGCAATATTCTGTCCACCAATATTAATATCAATTGAGATGGCCAAAAACTATCACAAACTCCTCATTTACTGTAGTTGCTCATCATGCATTTAGAAAAGTTTAAAAAATCATTACATGGTTCATTAAGTTGGCATTCAAACCCATTATGTCATTAAACTGACTTTTATGTCAGAAATGTTGCCTTGGTTCTCACATTTTCGGTCTATTTTTTAAATGCATCTTCCTTTTTAAATAGTGTTTAGCTGACGTTCTACTTTCTGCATTCGCGAGTGCGCTAGGGTCCATGTGACATAAATCTTTTTTTTATCAGTGTGTGCGGTTACAACAAAATAAAAGCATCGAGGTTTTCTAATCATGTTTTGACTTAAAGCCTCTAAATTTGTAGATGTTTTTGAGATGGTCAAAAGCTGATTTAGTTATTACTTTCATATGATTCTCAACACTGAGATTGCAATCAATTAAGATGCCAAGGCTTTTAACATCATCCTTTGTTTTAACTCAATATGTGCCAACATAAGTGGCAATCTGGAGTCTCTCTTAATTTTTTCCCAAATTCGATTATTTCAGTTACGTCCTTATTATAAGAAACCGTTGAGACAATCAGCTGCATCAACAAAGGGATTCTAGGGGACCAAAGCTGTTAGGTGAGAGGGCTAAGTAAGTGTGGGTGTCATCAGCAAAGCTATGATAAGAAATGTTATTGTCATCAGTGATTTATCTAAGTGGGAGCAAATAAAGATGGAAAAATAAAGGCCCTACAATCGACCCCTGGGGGACACCACAGGTCGAGGACGCTGGTGTTGATGTTTCAAATGGAAACAAAGAAAGCTCCCGTCCTGTGAATATTATCTGAGCCTCTTGTTAACTGTACCTGTAAATCTAACCCAATGTGTGTAGAAATATGTTATGATTTATAGCAGCAAAGGCTGCAGTAAGGTCTAATCACACTAAGACTGATGTTTTGCTCGTGTCGGCATTTAGTACAAGTACGTCTAAATTATACTTAAATACAAAACTTGAGGAAAATGACTTTCCCATCACTGCTGTCAGTGTGAGACTAGTGCATGCAGACAGTTGTGTCTATAGATAACAGTGGTGAAGGTGAATCTAAAACATAAATGGGTGATATGAGTGTTATACTTTGGATACTTGAACTTCAGTGACTTTCTAGTTCTCACGGTCAGTGGTGCCTCTTGGCCAGTGTGACGTGTTTAGCCGTTGTTTAGCAGCGAGGCTCTGCGCTGCATCACAGCACAGACAAACAGACAGACAAGGCATTAGTGATGTGTTTACCATCTGTCTGGGAAGGACAGACATGATGGGAGAGTATGAGGAGGAGAGACGTTTTCACGGTGTATAAAAGCAAAGGGGGGGGGGGGGGGGCGTCTGAGGATTTACTACCAGACATCAACCGTTACTTATCAAAGAGGCCAGTCTAACATTGGTGTACCCTCTGTGGCAAACTGTCACCTTAATTTAGAAGACAGGCTACAGGTTTCCAATGATGCTGTCTTCATTATTATACAACACCCACCTGGTATACGGACCCCAAAGGTGACAGGGAGATAATCACACTGGAAACAGTTGCCAACATCTAGAAACACCCTGCTGGATGAGAATATAAATATAACGTCCAGAAACAACTGCCCCCTCACACTGGGGGAGAAATGATCCACGCTGGAAGTGCGAGAAAAAGTCCTCAAGCTGTTGCCTTCAGTAATGTGTGAGGGGAACACAGTTTGTGACCCAAGAATTCTGAAGTGAAGTTGATCCATTAGACCCAGTGAAGGTAAGGTAAGGATGGAAGCATGATGGAGTAGGTTAGAGGAATGGAGTTTAGTACTTGGGCGGGAACCTCCGGTTCTGAAGAGTGAAGCCAGTGCTGGAGTGTGTTAAAGCTGCATTCTCTCTAGTGTCCACCAGGGGGCGACTCCTCTGGTTGTATAGAAGTCTATGAGAAAATGACTCTACTTCTCTCTTGATTTATTACCTCAGTAAACATTGTAAACATGAGTTTATGGTCTCAATCTCTAGTTTCAAGTCTTCTTCAATACAGCATGATGTTCATCTAGTAAATTGTAGTCCCATGGTCTGGGAGTTTTCAGCGTTGTTTTTATTTTCAGTTGGAGTCCACCCTCTCTGTCACTCTGGTTGCTAAAAACCAAGATGGTGACGGCCAACAACTAAAATGGCTGATAAGCAAAGATGGCGGTGGCCAAAATGCTGAATTTGAGGCTTCAAAACAGCATTTCACAAACCAGTAGGTGACGGCACGGTGACTATTTCCACTTTCTGTTCACAGTCTACGAGTTCACTCCAGTCTGAGTTTGGTGTAGCAATAAATCCGTGCCCACCACTCCTTTTTAATTCTTTTTATCACGTCAGAAGAGTCCGTGTGATTTTGGTCTGAGCAGAGAGGAATGAGAGGAAGACGCTCTGGGGAAGGGATGAAGAAATCTGGGAAAAAGAGGGAGACAATAATGGTGAGAGTAAAAACAACAACAACAGAAAGAGGTGTTAGGCAGTATTAATGGCTGTCTCGGTGCCCCCGCCTGGTAGTGTTTTTAGCAGAGCTGTGGGCTTTAGGCTCTGGGAATGTTTGTGCAGCAGAAACCCCGGCTGATGTTGTTTGTATTGTTCTATTTCAGCCTGTGTGTTGAACCAGAGTCAGCAGACCGGCACTGTTTAGTTTTCACACATAAACATATAGAGAGAAATCAGCCATGCACTCATCACCGTCTGTCTCCACCTCCACCCTGACCCCAGCTCTCCACCCCCCCCCCCCTCCCCTCCGGACCGTGTTTGCATCCATGCTGCTTTCATGAAATGTGGGTCAATGCTCACATGAATGCCATAAAGAGAAGTGACATTCAGAGTGTTTTAACAGACGCAGTTGGTGCAGCGCTGATGGGTGTTAGTGTGCAGACATGTAGTCTGCAGAAGGATCACTGTAGGCCTGTGCTCTCTTTTCATTCTAGCCTGCGTGTTGTGTTCAGCCCTCAACATGACACTTCAGTAAACACAAGCGTAACAAATACACCTTCTGGTGTGTGTGTGTGTGTGTGTGTGTGTGTGTGTGTGTGTGTGTGTGTGTGTGTGTGTGTGTGTGTGTGTGTGTGTGTGTGTGTGTGTGTGTGTGTGTGTGTGTGTGTGTGTGTGTGTGTGTGTGTGCTCCAGTCAGACTGGCTTCTTAGTGTTTTGGTGGCGTGCTCCTGTACAACCTGTGTGTTGCCATCGTCACGTCGGTATGTGCGTGTGTGTGTGACAGAGGACCGCTGTGTGTGCAGGACGCCACCCTGACTCAGGTCTTGGATTACTCACAGAAAGGAGCGTTCTCTTCACGGCCCGCTGCTGTGATGCACCGAAGTGAGTGACGGCGTTAGAATAATATATTTAATGTGGCATCTTTGTGAGGAAAGCTTTTGAAAGAAAACGATCCAGGTCTCCTCTGTGATAAGTTAACAAAAAAACAATGTACACAAAACAGGGACATGTAAACAAGGCATTGGAATAGACAGAAACAGGAATATAATTAGCAATATAATACAATATATAACACTATTAGTGTTGTTTTAAATATGCAAACCAGTAGTTTCTAAGGGCGGTTACCGTTTCTATGTGTTAAACTGAGAGAGGGAAGCTAGAGCAAATATTACTAATAAGACGCATAAATAATAATAATAATAGAAAATAATAATAAATATATAAATGAATAAAAACATGGCTCTATCAGGGTGAGGTGCTATACATTTAGTATTGAATATATTCATCTTTTTATATTCCCCTCGCTCTTTCATGTAAGACGAAACATTCTCCTCTAAACTTTTATTTTGTAGAGTGACCCCCCCCTCGCCACAACGACCCCTCACTGCGGCTTCTATTTCCTCGCTCTGTTTATTGTCTCTTTTTCTCTTTTTTGTGTGTAAAAGGGTTTCCAGTAAAAACTCTGATTGGGTGAATATGCCTGTAACTGTTTATTACGCGGTCTTTACCCAATTGTGTGTGTGTGTGTGTGTGTGTGTGTGTGTGTGTGTGTGTGTGTGTGTGTGTGTGTGTGTGTGTGTGTGTGTGTGTGTGTGTGTGTGTGTGTGTGTGTGTGTGTGTGTGTGTGTGTGTGTGTGTGTGTGTGTGTGTGTGTGTGTGTGCGCGCTACATTTAATCCTTATTGTATGTCTACTGACACAAAGACCTCTCATGTTTAACAATCACGGTGATCGTAACTGTCTGGTAAATGGAGAATTAGTCTGGTAGTCATCGGGGAGCGTCATGTGACCCACAGCGTCATGTGACCCACAGTGCTCACCGGCGTCACCGCACCGATATCATCTCTCAGACGAGGTCTTACTACACGTCCTTCATCCCAAACTGTATTTCCGTCTTTCCTCCCTCCCTTATTTTCTCTTATCTCTGTTTGTGTTTCAGGGTTTTGTTTATCAGATGTTCCAGCACTTTATTATTATGAGCGCCATTCATCACTACATCCGACCAGGTGTGTGTACAGAATGTGTGTTTGCAGGGAAATGGAGGGAGATTAGTTATTTTCCATTTCCCGTGTTTGTAATGCGTGTTTTATTCTTAATGTTTGGGGAAGAGCAGCCGTGTGTAGGCGTGTTTGTCTATGATGGAGATACGCACATGTCCACGGGACGGTCCACATGAAGATGGAGAGCGTATTTACACAAACACACAAACATTCACCTATACACATCCAAACAGACCTTGTTATATTAATACAGAAGTGCACATTACCTTCATGTAGCCATGAGTGCAGTGACCTCTGGGTTCATGTGGGGCTCAGAAAAAGAAGCCCCGCCTCTCCCCATATGTGGCCCACTCACAGACTCACACATGCATTCAAGACCCTCCCCCTTCTAGAGCAGTCCAGCTGTGACTCACAGCACATCAGTGACACAGCTCGCCATGTTTTATTCACACATCGCTACAGAAAGCTATGAAGGGGTCCACCAGGCAGCAAACCCAGGGGCCCAAAGTGTCAAAGGGCCCACAACTGGCCTTCACCTAAATGTCACTGAAAGAGACACACACCGACCCAGAAGAGTCAAAATGACCACAGAGAAACAAAAAGACCACGGAGAGACCACGACAACTACAGAGAGATAAAGAGACCACAATGAAAGTCTCAACGAACATGAGAAGGAGCAAAACAACCACAAAGAGATGCAAAATGAGATAAGATAGAGAAAGACAAAAACTACTACAGAAACACAAAACAACCACAAAGACACACAGAAGAACTGCAAATAGATACAAAATAATTATTAAGAGACACAAGACACCCACAAAGAGTTGCAAAACAACCACGAACAAACCCACAAGAAGACAAAACCACCACAAAAAGACACAACTATAGAGACACATAACTACACTAAAGAGACACAATAACCACAAAGTGACACAGAGGAACCACAAAATGTACGCAAAGAAAGGCAAAACGTATACAAAGAGACAGGACAGCCACAGGACAGCCACAAAGAGACAAAACTACTTCAGAGACACAAAAGGACTTCAGAGAGACACAAGAAAGCCTTAAAGAAGAGACCACAACAACACAAAGAGGTCAAAGAACAATACAGTGCTTGTGTCTTCAGGGGACGGGACCTTTTATTAAGTCTGTGCCCAGAGGCTCATTGTCTCCAACCATGACTACCCATCACAGAGTCCTGTATCTGCAGCATGGGTAGAGCTGAGGTCAGCACTGCAGAATCACACAGCTGTGATCCAGCTAACACACAGCTAATAGTGGAGAAACATCCCAACACCTCGCCTCCAGTCCGCTTCCTGTCTGCTGAAGACATCTGAGGGATGGAGTTTTGGAGGGAAAGAGACGGGCGGACGCGGTTCAGGCTGAGATGAAGCCTCTCTGGACTCGTCGTGGTGCCACAGTGCCCCCTAATGTCTGAAAGCCTCGACAAGCCCGGCAACTGAATTAAGCATCTCTCATCTGCAGAAACAAACATTCTCATAAAAACTTTAACAAACGGGTTTTCTTTCACATGAATCAAGCAGAAACAGGATCACACAAAGTTAATAACACGTTTAAAAATTAGCAATCGGCCTGTTTCCAACCAGTCAAGCCAAACTCTTATTTTGAAATAGGCTCCTATGTGCTGGTTAAACTTACCCCCCCCCCCCCCTCCTCCTCCTCCTCTCCATGTGTGAGACTGAAACTGGAATCAGATGGGCTGCTTTAATCTTTCACACTACATGTTTCTACATAAAATGTTTAAAAAAAGAAGACGCAAGAGAAGGAAAGTAAACTCTTGTGTGGCGTCCGTGTCACGTTTCTGATTGGCTGCTGTGAAAAATTGAAAGTGAGCAACAGCAGAACATGTCAGAGCCAGTTGTTTGCCTTTGACTCCCATCAGATAAACTGTGTTGTGTTGTTTACCTCAGGATGTGTTCTCCCTGCTGGAGCCTCCTGCGTCAATTAGGAGTGGATGTACTGTCCTTGGCAGTATCAGGAGGATGTTTGTGTGTGTGTGTGTGTGTGTGTGTGTGTGTGTGTGTGTGTGTGTGTGTGTGTGTGTGTGTGTGTGTGTGTGTGTGTGTGTGTGTGTGTGTGTGTGTGTGTGTGTGTGTGTGTGTGTGTGTGTGTGTGTGTGTGTGTGTGTGTGTGTGTGTGTGCTTGTTAATGCGCATGATTCAGTTTCTCCCAGTGTGAGAAAAGTGCAGGAGGTTTAACATGTCCTCGGGGGTTTTGTGGCTGCAGAGCAACTCTCATCTGGTAAATTACACCATAATCTGTTGCAGCCGATGTGGCAACAAAATAAATAAGAAATGAAGCCTCATTAATTCCCTTATGTTTCTCTGAAACACTCGGAGGAAACTGCCTCGATACAAACGTTAGTATCTGTCTTGGAGGAGCTGCAGGTCTGCAGCGTGATGAGCTGGGTGTCGTCCGGCCGCAGTGACCAGCATGCGGCCGTCTGGCGGTGACACGGGGCGGCGTGCGGAGACCGTGTGTTTGTGTCCCACGTCTCTTTTAAATTATAGCCTGCTAGCCCCCTGAAGCTCTGAGCCAAGCCAACCTTTGACACACAGAGCAGAAGAAGCAACAACAAAACCTACATGAACCCCAGATGCTGGGAGACTGTGGCTCGAAGAGGATGAAAGGTGTAAAAAGCTGTCGCTCGTATTGACACAGAGGCAGCTGCTGGTCCGTCCCTCCTCCGGCGAGCTGAACCTTCAGCTGCGACTCCATTGATTTCCCTCCTCCTCTTCCTCCTCCTCCTCTTCCTCCTCCAACGTGCAGCCGCTCGGCCGGGCAGAAACAAAACAGACCCACCTTCACGCACTGTTGTGGGGCAACTCGGGCCTCATTGAAGAGGCAAGATTTACGTCTCAGTGTTCCCACAAACGTAACAGGCATCGGGGCTGATTGGAGCCCGGATCGGGGGGGGGGGGGGGGCGGCTCACCTTACCTCGCTTTACAACAGTCTGTCCAATCAATCAATCACATGGTCTTATCTTTGAGTTTTGCTTCTTAACTTGGCTGCTCAGCTTCATTTTCTCCGAGTTCACCGACAGATGGACAACAGAGAACTGCATACAGACCATCATCTACTGAGTATTAATAGATTTGTTGTCAAGACAATCTGGGTCTGTTTTCCTTTTGCGTTCAAGCTGTGTCTTTGCTTAGTCATCAGATTATCCGGATGATGATCGTCATGGAGAAGCAGAGCAGCGGGAGATATTAAGGAAATCTGCAGCACCTGCTTTATTGGCTGATTACAACACGTGTGTTTTTTAATGCAACACAAACTGTTGCAGCTACTTTAGGTGAAGGTTGGTCCCCTTGCAGAGGAGATGAAGATGTGCAGCTCTTAATTTAAACAGAATGAAACATTCAGAACTGATTCTGCAGAAAACAGAAGATGCAGAAATGAAGCGTTGTCTTGTATTTTGATGAACGACCTCAGTCGGCGCTAACCACACTGACAAAAACATCAGGCTTTATGAGACAGCTTCGCCAGTCGAACGCTGTTAATGTGAAACGGCGGTGGGAGGAAATGTTCGTCTTGCGGTCACAGTGAGACTAATCACAATAATAATAATAATGAAATATAGTAACACTGGATTACACGCAGGCTTCGTTTCCTGTGCATCCGCGGCAAATTCAATCCAGCACTGGAATGGCGGACTCCGCCACTAGCTATGGGGAATTATATATTACAGGATGATTTCAGAACGTAAAGTAATTTAAAGACTAGCACAGACCAGAAGCTGCACATTATAGTGTCAAAAACAGGGTTTGATTTCATTGACGTAAAATCACCTCCACTGTCAAAATCTTAGTAAAAATGATATCAGCCATTCAGAATGTGATCGTGTTGCTTGAGCTGAGTGGATGGATTGGTTAGTGATCTGTTTCATCCTGTGCGGAGACTCTGTCTTTGTGTTTACGGTCACGTTTCCTCTCTCCTTGTTAAAGAGCCGATCCGCTGTCCTCGCCTTTCACACAAAGACAGAATAATGTCCACCAAAAGAGAACCAGAGAAACTCTTTTTTTCCACCCCCGGCTCGACTTAAGGCAAACGTCCGTCTTTAAACGGCATCAGTTCTCTGATTCATCACCGTCACTGTGTCTGCTGAGACGCTCCGATAAGCAACACTCGTCCTCACAATGTCTGGCAGAGCGCTCTTTCTTTCTTGTTACCAAACCCTGCCAGCGTCTCTGAGGGCGAACACACACGTGTTTGTTTCCAGCTGTCCTACAAATCAAGAGTGAAACTCGCTCTCCATCATTTTGAGTCAAAGTCTCTTTTGCTGTCTTCAAGATTTACGGATTTGTCTTTTTAGAAGTTTTGCTTCCAGCTTTGCGTGTTGTTATTCCTGAATGCAAATTGGATGTGATTACATATTTTTTAAATGCAGCACATGTGTGCATTTCCAAAGGAATGCCACTTTCTTCTGTTTTTTTTTTTCTAGTTGCTACGGTACTGATGAACAGTCTGACATCCATGTAAGGTGACTCCTGTGCAGGGTGTCTTTGGTTGACTGGAGCAACTGACCTATAGCCAACTTTGTTCATGCTCCCAAAAGACCTTCCAGTACCCCCCCCTCCCCCACTCTGCCTTGGGGCCCCAAAAAAAGGTTCATTGTGCAGGCAGCGAGCGAGGCGAGTGAGGCCTGGTTCTGGTTAGCGCGCTGCGTTGCATCTGAAACACTCACCTTCCTCCAGGGGTTCCATCTGGAGCTGGTTTCCTGTTCAGGCTGCGCCGGGCAGGGGGGGAGGGGGGGCGGAGCTTGGCCCTGGCTCTGTGATTGGGCGAGATTGAGCCTCTTAAGGACCCCATGATGGTTGGAGTTGCCAAACGGTAATCTGTCAATCACTGGCGCAGAGATTCAAACCAGAGATGCGAAGGGGGGGCTCGTGATTGGCGCGAGCAAGAAGCCGGCGATGTTTTAGTAAAAAAACAAAACTATTTGGCATCAGAAATTCTGCTGATTCTATTCAGAGAGCAAATAAATGCTACGTTTTCTATTTTTAGTGATTTAAAGTCCTTATTTGAGTAATTGCAGGCCCTGAAGTGAGCATTGTGTTGACCGAGCGGTGCCATTGTTATTCTATAGTGTGTAATGGTGGCATTAGAGCGTGGCAGCAGGACCGGTGCATTCAGTAATGGTGTGTAATAATAACAACGATGGCTTCCTGTTATTACTGCAGTAATTCTGTAGTTTCAGGCCGGGAGCGCCGCCCCTAAACCTGCTCTGTGGACCTTAAGCGCCTCACGACTTCAGCAGCAGTTGGAGTCTTAAAGAGAGTTTTTATAAAGTTTCCTCGGGACAACAACAGATGGCTTTTTATAGTTCCATAATGCTGTTGTCGAAAGATATCCTTTAAAATGTTACCTCCATAACACGTTTCAGGCTAGTGGAAAGAAAACATTTATTTTACTACTTTGTCTATTTGCGTCTGAAGATTTCACCAAAAGAATGTCTGCAATGTAACTAAACGTCTCTTTAAAGGATCCAGAAATCTCCACTTCAGCAGCTCTTACATTCACCAAACTTTACTCTTTCATTCCTCTCTGTGTGCTGAAGGTTCACACAGAGGGGTTTGTTCACACACCACTCACACACTCATTCATACATTTATTAATACAACATGGAGGAAATGGATGTTTTTTATGTCTGTTGACAGTATTGTCTTGTTTATGGAGTGATAAAAAGAGATATCCAAGATTCCTTTGACTCTAATGTGTCAACAACATGAAACAAGAACTTTGAACCTGCAGCTTTATCCAATGTTCAGATTTATGTTCTGTAAATGTATGAATAATAGCAAATATATGATCCTCTAATACCTCGATTGCATATTTAAACATAACATTTTCAGAAAACTTGTAAGTAATCAACTGGGGAGGTTTCATGGTGCTATTAGTTTATTTCTGTGAGTCGGGCTTTGTTCAGCTTCAGTGCTGGAATGAGCTTCATCCAGTCTTCCCTCACTTCAGTGTCAGTTTTGTACCAAAGAACTCTATTTCCTGCTCTGGCGCCGTGGCATGCAGCTGACAGCAGTTTTTATAGATCTCCTGAAGAGACCCAGTTACAGTGCATGCTTCCTCTCGCCCATGAAAACATCACTTACAGTTTGCACACATGGGGGGGGGTTGTCTATGCTGCAAAGATAAGTGAAGAGATTTGTGATGGCAGGAATTGTACTTAATCTGCAAGTTCATTCATGTTTGTACCGTGGAATAACTTCCAGTTTGTTCTTTGTAGCACTGTTTAAAGCACAGAAAAGACCAAAGTAAAGAAGTAAAACTAACTGAAGTAAAGACGTTCTGTGGACAAAACAATGTGAACACCTATTCAGGACTAATGCATAACTCTCTAATGTATCCTCATACAACGGTTCATAATACATCTTAAGAAGAAGTTACTCCTCAATTTTCCTGCTTTTCCTACAAAAGCCTGAATTTCCACTTGTTACATACACAGGAAACAATTTCTTTAAGATTAGGCAACAACATTTGATGAGGTTTAAGAAAAGACGGTGAAATACCTCTTAGTTAGGTTTAGGAAAAAGATTGTGGTTTGGGGTAAAATAACTACTGAAGTTGCGTTTCTTAAGTACGGAGGTTGCGTGACAGATGAGCGTTGACTTGTTTCACACGGTCTCCCGGGTTAAAGAGACCCATCCACCTCCCCTTTCACCAACGCTGTGTGGGGGTTTTCGGTCTTTATACATTTCCTGGTTCACAATTACATGGATTACATAGAAATAGATTTTGTGGGATATCTACAAATTACAGCACATTCATTTTTGTAGGTTCATCTACGAACAGCCTGATATCTGTCCTTCTAGACCATTGGTTCTCCACCTGGGGATCGGGACCTCCCCAAGGTCTCCCAACACAAATCTGAGGATTTATCCTCGTGAGTTGAGCCAAAGGAAAGTCAACATTATTTTCTCTATTTTTCCTGGGACATCTTGGACAAACCTTTTTTAAAAATCCCTCAAATGACTCAATTTAAGAAAGGCTTGAGATGCTCGTCTCTCATTCCCAGAACATGTGATGATCCGTCACTAGAGGACGTTAGTTACTTCCAGCCATCTTTGGTCTAAATAGAAATGTAATTGGCTGACATCGGGCATGCTTCTTTGAGATCCCTGAGGATCACATGAACGTCCTCCTGGACATGTACGGACAGAAGTGAAGCCCATCGAAAGCTCTAAAGTGAGAGTTGAAAGAGAAAGCCCTGAGCACTTCAACAAGAAGCCGTTGATGTCCTTTGTCTTTCACTCCTCGGGCCAGGAAAGAACCGCCAAACATTGTTTGGCGGTTCCGATGACTGCAACTTGGAAGAGCTATTTGATTTCCCAATGATTTAAGAAGAAAAATGTGTGGTGAGATCGTGTTTGAGTGGTCCCGAAGGGTGAGACGCTGGCTGGGGTCTGAGGCAGGGAGGAGGTCCAAGAGACCAGCAGGGAGAGTCTGTTCTCCTGGTGAGGATGCTGGGAGGAAGTGACTGATGCAGATGTCACCGTCGGGAGTGTCTGTCCATGCAGCGACGACTGTAACTGTGACATTAAGTTCAACTTTATATTTACAATGTAAATCTAATGTTTTTCGTATAGAAAGATGCCGAACTGAATCGAAATGGCAGCCATAATAAGAGCTGTTTTCAATGATCTTAATGCTAAGGTAAGCTACTTCAATGCTTCCTTTCTTGTCTCCTTTAGCATAGGGCACGTTGGACCGTTATTAACTAAAGGAGAGCAGATAATACCGCCCCACAATTCCTTGCGGCAAACCGAAGTCAACGATGTCCACAGTTGCTTAATAGAGAGCTGCAGTAATGAGTCCTAAAACCAGGAAATAAGCCAGCACGTTTTTTTATGTGTTTTTGGTTGGAAGATAAAGATTATCTTGATCAACAAAACCTGTAAGTATCATAAGTGTTTATTCTGCAATAATCTAAAATCTAATGGAAGGATCTCATTGGACTTTTGTTGAGTGAACTTCCTGTTGGGCTACAAAACGTTCTCTTAGCATCTCGCTTGTCTTTTCCTTTCTTTGACCTCATGACGTCGTCCATCTAAGTTAAGGAAAAGTGGTTCAGAAAACACAAAGGACGTAATTTTCTTGGGAGGGCGAAATCAACCACAGCCGTGGTATTGTGAAGACTCAAACAGTCCGTAGTCATCTTCCCCAAAAAAGACTTGTTACTTCATTAAGGACAGTCAGTCAGCTCTGCGGCTCTGGCTCTCATTGTATTGCGTCTTTGGCTCGGTGGAGAGTTCTCCTGGGTCAGACACAGGATCCCCCCCAGCGGGCCCACCACAAGGTCCAAAGCCCCTCGTTCTCAGAGTCTGTTTGTCTTGGTGAGAGGAACGCATCGGAATCCCTCGTTAAAATGAAATATATATCCACGGGACCATTTGTAGCTCTCTCCGACACAAACATGCTGTCTTCTGTCAACAAGCCTTCCATCTGTAATTCTTTTGTGAGATCTCAGGATCTTTTCTTCCCCCTGCTTTGTTTCTCCACTCTGTGACCTCGTTTCCTCCGCTCACCCCCTTTCGGCCCTTTTTTCATTTTTGTTTTTCATTAAATTTTTCGGACAGATTAGCTCCACGCCCTTGTTTTATAGGTCTTATGAGCTCACTCTGGTTGTGAGAGTAGCCAGTGTTCTGAATAAACTGGTCCGGTTGATCTACGGCATGTTGGACTAGAGCGCAACCATCGCGTGTGTGCGTGTGTGCATGTGTGCGTGTGCGCGTGCGTGTGTGTGAGATAGGATAACAGTTCAGTGCCCATACAAATCCAACAAAAGAATGAAACTAAATGAAGCGTTACCTCAGCCACTCACAGAGCTGTAAAATTAGCCAATGGAACGATGAGCTCACTCACACTGCTTTTCATTTAAACACTTTTTACGACACACAGTCAACTAATAAGAATGCAGACTAATGAAAAGGTGATATCAAATGATGTAAATGCTCTTTGCATCATAATACGGTGCACACAGCTGATTAATCAATTATCAACGGTGTTTCACACTCTCATCAGGCCTTACGGCACCTTCACGGCTCTCTGGAAGGTTCAAATAATACAGAAATAGAATAAAATCTCACCTTTATTCACCGATTTGTGTACACACGTAGACAATTTAACATGCTGACATCTGCCATTGATTTGTAAAATGATACAAATAAGTAACGGGGGACTGCATGCGTAAAACAAAATAAAAAAAACAATAAAATAAAGGTTATAACTGAACATATAGAAGAGGAGAATATAAACAAGAAGAAATGAAAATAAATGAGCAGAGGGCGTGATCATTTTGGGTTTGGATGCATTTCAGGAGAGCTTTGCAGGATGAGTTTGGTTTAGTGTTTTATAATTGTTTCTGTTCGTACACACACACACACACACAGACACACACACACACACACTTATATGTTACCCCCCAGTTATCTTCTTACATTTACATTTCAGTTGTGGCTTTAGCTCACCAGCAGCAGGATGGGTTTGATAATTGTTGAATATTTTAATTCTATTTATTTATCAATTTTTTATTTAATTTTTTACTATTTTTGTTAAATTATTATTTTCATTATTTTTATTTTTTAATTCATATTTCATTCTTGTAAAGCACTTTGTGAGTCATGTTCTATGATAGGTGCCATACTAAATAAACTTGTTAATATTATTTTAACTGTTCAAGGTTGTTGTTTTTTTATTGCTGTTTTCTGACAAACCGTGTGTGTGTGTGTGTGTGTGTGTGTGTGTGTGTGTGTGTGTGTGTGTGTGTGTGTGTGTGTGTGTGTGTGTGTGTGTGTGTGTGTGTGTGTGTGTGTGTGTGTGTGTGTGTGTGTGTGTGTGTGTGTGTGTGTGTGTGTGTGTGTGTGCGTGTGCGTGCGTGTGTGTCTCTCAGGCTCTCGGAGACTCTGACTTCCCCGCTGTGCTGAGGCAGCTGCTGCCCTTGATGAAGCCCCGTGGAGTCGAGGACAGCTCTGGGTCGAGGTCCGGGGGGGATGACTGCGGGCCGGATGAGCTGATCCTCCTGCTGGTCTACCTGTACTCCCTGGCTGACGAGGCCCAGCCCGTGGACCACGATGCCGAGGAGGAGCTGGAGAAGCTGGAGAGGGAGCTGATTGGAGTGCTCACGCTGGTCGTCACCCGGGAGACCGAACTCAGCCCTCTGCTCCAGAAAGTCACCGGTAAGAGAAGGTTTTCATGATCGCTTCCAGGAGGGTTGAGAGAACAGCAGAGTGAGAACAGCTGATTGTTTGTTTCCTCTGTCGGCCTCCAGTGCTGCTGATGGGAGGGTTTTATCAAAGTCTTCACACTCCATCCCTCTCCCTACATCCCTGCATGCACACACACACACACACACACACACCTACACACACAGTCGAGTGTGGGAACGTCTGAGCTCTGTGGATGGAAGTGTGAGAGAGAAATGACCCTTCACTTTACTCTACAGCGACAATGAGATCTACCTGTTCAGATGTAGGAACACTTTGTTTTTGTGGTTCAGACTTGCTCACAGGTTTAAAGCAAAGACTGTTTATAAGAAGTGGACGTAGGCATCGTGACGTCTCTCATTGGTTTGTGGACTGAAGTTTGTCGTTTTGGCCGTCGCCATTTTGTATTTTTGCAACCAGTGAACAGGAAGTGACCATATCTGGACTGAGGAGAAGTGACGTAGAGACGCCGTATACGTCTCTGGTAGAGACCTGTCAATCACCGTGTAGCCCCGCCCTAAAGCATCCCCTGCTTTATGGTCTGTTTGACTCTAAATGGACCATAATGTACTAAATGAACATCATGCTGTATTGAAGAAGACTTGAAACTAGAGATTGAGACCATAAACTCATGTTTACAATGTTTACTGAGGTAATAAATCAAGAGAGAAGTAGAGTCATGTTCTCATAGACTTCTATACAACCGGACTTCTTTTCGTAATATCGATAAAAACCTAAAAAATGAATACACGTACCAAATCAGCACACAAATATCGTGATAGGATCAAATCGGGAGATGAGTTAAGAGTCTCAGCCGTGTGTGTGTGTGTGTGTGTGTGTGTGTGTGTGTGTGTGTGTGTGTGTGTGTGTGTGTGTGTGTGTGTGTGTGTGTGTGTGTGTGTGTGTGTGTGTGTGTGTGTGTGTGTGTGTGTGTGTGTGTGTGTGTGTGTGTGTGTGTGTGTGTGTGTGTGTGTGTGTGTGTGTGTGTGTGTGTGTGTGTGTGTGTGGCTGTGGCTGTGTGTGTGGCACCGGAGCCGTTGCTCCGGTTTTTCGCTGAGCTGGTCGCCGTGTGGTCGAGCAGATCGAGGGCCTTAAGATGAACGAACCGTTCACCTCCCCACCACAGCCGGCTGTACCTCCCACTGTAATAACGTCTTTAACCTTGAGCCTGCACACACACACACACGGTCTCCTCCCCGGCCACATAGTTCATAATCGGAGCTACTTTTAGTCTCGGGGCCGCTCCGCACCTTAGCACACACCCTGAAATAATACACTGCAGTGAGGCTTCATATAGTGTGTGTCGGGTTGGTGAATCGGTGTAAAGCACTAATAAAGATTGTTGATCGCGCTCCTTCTTTCACCCTCATACTCCTCTTCCTGCTCTACTTGGATAAGTGCGGCTTGGAATCGAGGAGGCCTCTTGGCTCATGTTAAGAACCTGAGTCTCTGTTATAAACACTTCATTGGAAATTAGCCTGTCATAGTGTGCCAGGTGTGTTTTAGACATCTGTGTGTGTGTGTGTGTGTGCGCGCACATGCCCAGTCAGGGCGTCGCACGAGCGTCTGTTTTTTTCTTTGTTTTTATGGCGATGAAGTGGTCTGCTGCAGTAACATGAGGCGGGAGGTCGTCTCTCTCTGCATCCACAGAAAAAACACCGATTGTGACATTCTGCCACAATTAAAAGGCTCA
The DNA here is from genome assembly GCF_050575085.1 of Anarhichas minor. Classification (NCBI taxonomy): domain Eukaryota; kingdom Metazoa; phylum Chordata; class Actinopteri; order Perciformes; family Anarhichadidae; genus Anarhichas; species Anarhichas minor. Next base: position 587,740 of record NW_027466456.1, on the reverse strand, counting down.
AATAGAAACCAGACGTTGAATGAAACCCGGTCGCTATGAGGACAATGTTTTTACAAATTCTACCCCTCCCCCCCCCCCCCCCCCCCCAAACACACACACTCACACACACAAGAATGGAATAAACAAAGAGGAGGAATGAGGAGTAAGTTGAGGACGGTACGTAGGACAGGACCCCGTTAGCTACCTCCTCCTGGGAACTTCATTAAAGAGCATCTTCAGGAAACGATGGACTATTTTACGTTGAGGATGTTTCCTGTCGAGTAGCATCACAACATCCATGAACACAGTTTTTTATACAATAAGGTGTCAAAGAAGTTGATTTCCCAGTTTTGCATTTGTGAGCAGCAAGCAACAGTTTGTTACATAATCCATGCAGTGGATATTTTTATTCTTATGTTTATTTTATTTGTATTTTATTTGTATTTTATTTTATTATTTTTTTATTATTTTTTTATTTTATTATTTATTATTTATTACACATATATATATATTTTTTTATATAAAAATGTTATTCTTATAAAGCACTGTGTGAATCGTGCCATACTAAATAACCTTAATATATATATAATATTATTTTAACTGTTCAGAGCCAATAGTTGATCTGTTAATCCGTCACAAATTAAAAGGCTCAAATGGAAACCAGACGTTGAATGAAACTCGATGTTTTTACAAAGTCTTCTGATTTGTAAAAACCCTGAGGCGACAACGCACGCAGAAACACAAGAACAACACACACACACACACACACACACTCACACTACCTCCTCCTGGCAACTTAATTAAAGAGCGTCTTCAGGAAATGGAGGACGACTTCACCTCGTAGGTTTTTTTCTGTTCCATGTTACATAATCCATCAGGTGGATACGTAGCTTCATTCATCTGGATATCTGAAGGATGAAGGATTCTTCACAGTAGTAACTACGTCACCAAGTTTCTAAAACCAAATATTTATCAAAGTTGCACAGATACATTTTACTTTCTGGTAAACCGAGTCCTTTAAATTGTAATCTATGTTTTCCCATGAGATAATCTAAATCTCCCTGTGGACTAAAGTGGTAGTGAGTCCCTTCATTTTATTGCAGCAGGGTCTGACAGTCTGCCCCTCTCAGTCCTGGTTCTGGTTCTCCCGTGCCTCCCTTCCCTCCAGCGGGTCCAGCAATACATCCTGGGTCTCCAGCAGCGTGGTGTCGGTGTTGGCTCCCAGAGAGGAGAAGCTCTGCTCCTGGAGGAGGAGGAGGAGACGCTGCTGCTGCCGGGAGCTGAGCTCTCCTCCTCCCTCCGGAGCTCCGAATGCAGGTCCAAGGCTGCAGGTGAAGCCGGATCTGGGTCTGTCCACGGTGGACCGGTCTCTGCAGGGATCTGGGTCTGTCCACGGTGGACCGGTCTCTGTTGGAGGATCTGGGTCTGTCCACGGTGGACCGGTCTCTGCTGGAGGATCTGGGTCTGTCCACGGTGGACCGGTCTCTGCTGGAGGATCTGCGTCTGTTCACGGTGGACCGATCTCTGCTGGAGGATCTGGGTCTGTCCACGGTGGACCGGTCTCTGCTGGAGGATCTGGGTCTGTCCACGGTGGACCGGTCTCTGCTGGAGGGTCTGGGTCTGTCCACGGTGGACCGGTCTCTGCTGGAGGAGTTTCTGGTGAACCTGCATGAGTTCATCTGGTTTCACCAGAATCCGACCCGGTGGCTCCGATGACGAGCATCAAGAATAACTCTATAGAAACAGACCATCTTCTCTCTGATGGTCTCTTTACTGATGGAGGTCTGATAGAGGATCAGGACTACACTGAGACTGGTTCAGGACCAGATAAAAGTTCCTCACAGTCACTTTAAATAATGCGTGTCACCACAGAGCAGCTCCACACCAGAGGGAGGACAGTGGAGCAGCCTGAACAGACTCCTTGATAAAGGGTGTGAACCACAGTTTGCATTCGTGTACACGATGCAACTTCCTCATCACTGCTGTCTGTGCATGTAAGATAAACATTCACATTGTACAGGAGCGCACAGTGAGTGTGCAGTGAGGTCCCAGTGGCTGGCTTTGATTAAACCGTATTTATTGTGTTGGATTATATTGTATTGGTGGTGGGCAGCGCCGCAGAGGAACCCACTGCTCTCCTACAACCTGGAGTCTGATTGGTCGCTGTGTGCAGGTTGTAAACGGCTCCGAGCCGTCACTGTTTAACCATCGGTCAGTTTTATTGAAGACGATGTGGATGCTGGTGAGACGAAGATGTTTGGTGCAGAATCCAACCTCCTCCCTCTCATTGTCCAGGCCAACCCAAATGTTCCTCTTTCTCCACCCTGTGACAGTCGGCTCTGGATCACAGGGAGTCTGTCCTCGTGTCAGTGTGAGGATGTGAGTCCTCAGACGGCGATGCTGGTGATTTACTGACAGCAGTGACAGAAGGTCACAAAATCACTTTTCAGCAGAAGACGTGGATTTAAGCTCTCTCTCTCTCTCTCTTTCTCTTTCTCTGTCTTTGTGTGTGTGCGTGTGCGTGTGCGTGTGCGTGCGTGCGTGTGCGTGCGTGCGTGCGTGCGTGCGTGCGTGCGTGCGTGCGTGCGTGCTTCAGACACACATCGGGTTTGTTGTTCATCCTGTCAGTGGGGGTGTGCACGGGGCAAGGGAGGAAGGGGGTTGGGGGGCAGCGGGAGAGTCGGACCTCCCCAACGCCGCTGTTTGTGTTGGCACAGCAACACGGGCCAGTGAGGGGACATGAAAGGGCTCACACATAACTCTGGCCACCAACTCTCTCTCTCTCGTCTGCCTACTTCTCAAACTTTTCTTTGTTTTCTTAAATTTCTGTTTCTCCCTCTTTATTTTTTTTTTTTACCACCCTCTGTTGCCCCCCCCTCCCTCCCTCCCTCCGAGGCCCTGAAGCACCAGGCTGGTTTCAGGGGAGGAAGCAGAGCATGTTAGTCTGATTAAATATATTTTTCCCCTGTTGCACTGTTGTGTATGAAATTAGTGCTAATTATTTTTAATTGGTGGTCTTTTCTCTTACTTCCCCCTCAGTTACGCAAACAAACACACACACACACACACACACACACACACACACACACACACACACATGCATGTATGAGGTGAGGGCTGCAGACCGCCGGCTGAACCAAGCAGCCGCTGGCGTCGTTCTCTCTAGTTCACTTCATCAGATAAGCTGATGACACGGAGCTCAGGCTTTAATTAGCAGAGGCTAACAGCTAACGGGCCACACACAGACCCCCAGTCAGCAGCTACACATGGGGGCTGGGTCTCCTTACTGTACCCTTGTTTCCTTGTATCCTTCCTACCCTCTGCTCCTCAGGGCTCGCTCCGTCCCACGCAACTTTGTGTCTTATGGCATCTTTACATTGACTTTGTATTTGGGCTGTCAACCAATATTCTAAATTATATTGTATACTTGAATTGTACAAAAACAAGACACAAACAACACACATACAGCTAATGATGTGTTCGCTGCTCCACTCTACCTTCACAACAAGGATACAGTTGTAAACTGATGGATCCATGGGTGGGTGGGTGAATAGATGGATTCATGAATTAATGGATGATGGATGGATCCAGACTACAACATCAAATCAGAATGAAACTGACGAACGGAAGCACACCAGACCCTGAAACTCTCTACGCTAAACCTCAACTCTGCTGCTTCAGCCCAGGATTGGTTTTGACTTGTCAGTGAAGTATTACGACACAACCTGGCAGCAAAGAGAGATGGTTGTCTGTGTCTGTTCTGTACTCTAGGTAGTACTGTGAAGTACTGTGCTGTTTGTAGTAACAAACAAAAGGATCCGCCGTATCAGAAGCTAAACCGTCGTCTGCCAAACATTCCCAGTCGGTAGTAGTCGGGTAGATTTCACAGCGCTGGCCCAGAGTGTAGTTTACACCTCTGTTTGTTTTATGGAGTGTGTTAGCGCTCAGCGGAGGATTCCTCTGCTTCTTATTTATGACAGGAAATGCACATCATAAAAGACTCCGTGAGCTCTTATATCTCCGCTGGGAATCCGTCACGAATCCCACACAGACTCGCACACACACACTCAGCAATACACACACACACACACACACAGAGAGAGAGGCCGGCTCCAGAGGGACTCTAACTTGAGACGGCGGCCCTCTTGGCCCCTGCACACGCCTCAGTGCAGACGGGGATCAACACAGGACCTTTTAGACGGAGGAGTCCAGCCAACACGCTCGACCCGCTCGCCTCTGTCCTCTCCTGCAGGGACGACTGTCCTCAGCGCCTACTGGAGGACATCCGGACATCTGCGTACATGAGTAATAACAATAACAACTTTTATTTATAATTCACAAAGTTTACAAAGTGCTTTTTTACAGACAAAAGCAATACAACAGAAAGCTCAACAGTGAGGCCCGAACAAAAGCAAGACACTGATAGAACAGAGCAATAGATACCATGAGAACAAACTGAAAAATAGAATTAATACATCAAATAATAATAACAATATAAAGCGGTAAACCATAAAGAGACAACACATGAAAACCAGTCTGTAAAAATGAGTTAAAAAAAATGATTGAAATGACAATTGAGGAGCTTAAGGCGAGTATAAAAGGCCCAAACTTTTCCTCGTCACGTCAGCTGATGTCTGTGCGACCGTGATTACGTAACGAATAATTAAAGCCGGTTTACACGGTGTCATCGTGTAGGGCTTTTATTGTGAAAGGTAAGAACAGATGGAGTGGATCTGGACTGCCTTTGTCAAGGTTGAGAGGAGCAATAAAGGTGCCAAAAAATATTCACCTTGGTCCGAAGACACAAATGAAAAGGCTTTTCTGCCACGTAATATTCTTGTGCTGTGTGAAAAGTATTCATGAAAACAAAATATATATATTGACGTGCGAATTAATCCCAATGAAAAAAGAATATCTCTAGTGTGTAACGGCCTTTAGTCTGAGACACAAAGATGTCCGTGTGCTTTTGTTGTATAGTCGGAGAAACAAATGTCTTCCCTCAAACCTTCATAAGAAGTGTGTGTGTTCAGAGGACTGTGTGTGTTTTTACCAGAGACTCTTGGTTTTACAGTATATCTCTGTTTTATCTGTTGGTGCGGAAGAACTTGTTTACGTTTAGGATTCCAGTCCTCCAGTGAAAGATGTGCTGTCCTAATGTACCCGCTTTCCTCCCCAAACTGTCCCCTCCCTCCCTATCTCTCTCTCTCACTCTCCCCCCCTCCCTCCCTCCCTCCCTCCCTCTCTTCCTCCATCTTTCCCTCCCTAACCTACTTTCACCTCCCTCACTCCTCGACAAACGTCCAGCTGTAAACTTGACGTGTTCTACGAACACAATCCGGTGACGTGTTTCTGAACAACAAGAACAGAGTGAAGCGTCCCGTACGAGACTCGTGGACGTGAAACATTTGAGGTTCTCCCGGGTGGAGAATTCCTCCACGGCCTCGACACCAGATGGAAGCTCTCCTGGCGCTCTGAGCTGGCCGGGTCATTTCCTGTCAGGAGGCCTGGTGTTAATCAAGGCCCGAGCCAGCGGGAACGCCCCCCCCTTTTACTCCCCTACCTCCTTTTCCTTTTCTCCTCGCACACCCCCTCATCTAGCAGAAATACCCCATTTTCCCCCTTTTTAGTTTCTGCTCTTTCTGTCTTCGTACCATGCCCCAGCTTTTGTTTAGTACACGTCAAACTCCTCTCCGAGGGTCTTTTAAGGCGGTCGTAAATCACCGGGAGGTAACGGTCCGTGCTATCAGAGTGTCCCCCATGGAGGACTGTAGGTCCAGCCAGTAGATAGGAGATAGGGAGGAAGGAATGAGGAGACAAGGAGTCTTTCTCCCCCTTGAGGTCTGGTTGTCTGGTCACTTTCTGCCGGGTGTCTCCTGCAGTGTGATGGACGCAGAGGGAGATATAGTTCTTATCTCCTCTTGCTCCTCTGACTCAGCCAACCTCCAGGCTGACCAGACACAGGCCTGTAAACTGAGGGGGGGGGGGGGGGCCAGTCGGAGGCTAATCACTTGGCGGTCTACGTGCTTCATGTACAGGGTTGGATGGTGAAACGTTTGGCAGGTTCTGGACTCTGTAGCTCATGTATCATCGCATCATTTCCTGAAAAAGTTATGATTCCCAGTGCGACCACAGCCCAGCACTGTTCCTGAGGTTCACAAACAACACACGAATAATCGTCCAGAATGTTTCTTGTACTTCTCATCTTTGTTATTCTTTCATGAAAAAGTCAGAAGATTTTAAAACGCTCTTAATATATGAATCTTGTTTTTCGTTCCCGTGTTTTATTCTCAATCCCACCGTGTCGTTCTGTGGGCTGGGCTGTAGCCTGTCGGTGGGCGTTGAGGTTCGATTCCCGGCCTTCAGTGTAAAGTGTTCCTGTCAGTCTCTGCTGAGGGAGAGAATCTGTTTACATCCTGCTGCCAATAGAACCGAGTTCTCCATCATTTCATCTTATCTCCTCGTAAGTCTGTAGTTAAGTAAAGTCTGCATCTTGGTCCTCTAACACACACACACACACACACACACACACACACACACACACACACACACACGACTGTCCTTTGATGCTGATAGCTGCTTCGTCTGCACTGTGTCCAGAGCTCAGTGCTATCACATCTCTCCCTCGCTCTCGCCCCCCCCCCCCTCTCTCTCTCTCTCTCTCTCTCTCTCTCTCTCTCTCTGAGTGCAGGTAGACGTTTCTCTCTCAGAGACGGAGTTTATGAATGAACAGGCTGTTGTGACATTTCGGCCTCTTCATCGGGCTGCTATCACCGCTGATAATGGCGGTCTGCAGAGAGGATTCCTGATGGGAGGCCACTGTACCCCCCCCCCCCCCCAGAAGATAAACACTCCAGAACACGCGTCTGCACACACACTTCCCTTATAACTGTTTCACCCGGAGGTTTGAACAGTAAACCAGCTTCCTTCTGACTCACTATCTCCTCCTCCGTACTGTAGCGACAGCAAATCCTGAGAAAATCCACAGTATAGGGAACGACGTGTTGTTTCCAGGATGGGATGTATGTTTTTCATTTTCTTGGTCAGCTTCATTCATAAAACAAGGAAGTACTCTCGTATCGATTTAGGACCTTTTAAGACGAGGGGAGAGCAGTTCTCTGTAACAGTAAAGTTATGCTTTGCTGTTGGCTTTTTGCCTTTATTACAAGGCATTACTGTGGCAGCTCCCTCTCTCACACACACACACACACACATCAGCAGCTGCCTCACACTTTCACCTGATCTAAATAATTATTTCCAACACCAGCAAACTTTGTCCAAATGTTTTCGGTTGTGATACGGCCGACCCGTCCGTGATGCCATGTGTGGGAGCGGATTAGCCCGCTGTGTGTTCTGACTGACGGGATTACCGTGTGTGTGTGTGTGTGTATGTGTGTGTGTGTGTGTGTGTGTGTGTGTGTTATTATTTGTGCTACGCTAACCCATCTTTGTAACATCATCTCTGCAGAGGTATATTTTGGTTTCTGAGTGCGGAAAACAAGACGCTCCCGACCCAAAGAAAATGGGGTGGCGTCGACGCATCAAGGTCAGAACATAATGAGTGGTACGTCTGCTGGCGGTCACAGCTTCATCCACCCTGTAATCCACTGTGATGTTGGACCTCGACCCGGTCCAGGATGGGATGTTTGTGTAGGATTCCGGCCCAGATGGGTGATCGTATATGTGTGTGTGATCCCCCCCCGTTTTTTGGTTTCACGGGCATCGCCGTGTCGCCTGCTCGTGTTGATGTTGTCCAGAAACAGGAAGTAGAGCTGCGATTAGGAGGATCTGAACATCTGCAAGAGGAGCTTCCTGTGATAGGAGGCTTCCTCTGAGTCTGAGGGACTCTTATCTCCTCTCTCTCTATCTGACAATGACTACCTTCTCCTACAGCCCTCTATCTCTCCCTCACGGCTACATGGACACTCCAGCTGTTTGTACCACACAGGTTTACCTCCACGTTAAAGGGCCAGTTCACATTTACAAGGAACACATTTTCTCACATGCACCTCGAGGGATCTGACTGAAGCAAAATGTATTTCAGAGTGAAGATCGAATTGGTTTACGTCATAGACTGTTGATGAGAAGTGGACCACTGAGACGTTTTGAAGCCTCATTTTATTTCCGTGTCTTTAGTTCCCATGATGCATCTCTTTACCTGGTATATCTCTGCAGAGTTAATGTCACTCTGAAAGCAGTTTTAATCTGAACTTCACGCTACCGAAGAAACAGTAACTATGAAAAGTGTTTTCAGTCCCCATGACGCCCCTCACAACCTGAAGATCTTTCACTTCTGAGTTAAACTCGTCTCAGCCTCTCTGCAGCCTCAGCCTCCTCCTCTCTGTGGGAGCCTGATGCAACCCCCCCCCCCCCCCCGATGATGTCTGCCGCTGTCCCTTTAGAGCAACATCACAAAGTTGTTCCTCTCTCAGAAGCAGTTGTAACTTTGAGCTCGTACGTTTCTTTTCCTTTGCTCTTAAAGAACTGGGACTCAGAGATGGAGGCTTTTTTTTTTTTTGCTTGTGATTAATGCCTCATCACTCTGCTGCGTGGAGAAGATGTGAGTCATCCCGCGGCACAACGGTGTCTGATTGAGAAGATGAGTGTGAGTCACAGTTTAAGTGTATGAGTGTACAAGGAGGAAGGAGATAAAGGGAGGAAACATGAATCCCTCAAAGACACGACTAGACCCCAGAGTTTTGTCTGAAGTGCTCAGACGGCAACCTCCAGTTCTGATGAGTGAAGTCGATGCTTCATGTGTTAAAGCTGCATTCTCTCTAGTGTCCACCAGGGGGCGACTCCTCTGGTTGTATAGAAGTCTATGAGAAAATGACTCTACTTCTCTCTTGATTTATTACCTCAGTAAACATTGTAAACATAAGTTTATGGTCTCAATCTCTAGTTTCAAGTCTTCTTCAATACAGCATGATGTTCATTTAGTACATTATGGTCCATTTAGAGTCACACAGACCATAAAGCAGGGTATGCTTTAGGGCGGGACTACACGGTGATTGACAGGTCTCTACCAGAGACGTATACGTCTCTACATCACTCCTCCTCAGTCCAAATATGGTCACTTCCTCTTCATCCTGCTCAGTATATTTCTGTAGAATTCAAATACTTTGCACTTAAATGTCAAAATGTTAAACCTCAATCCATCAACAACACAACAAAATACAGTTTTTAGCTGGAAAAATTGATTTTTTCTTATGTAGTCAAATGGGATCGTAAACTGCATTTTGTTGCGCAACCCTGTCAGACAATGACAATAAATACAAATATAACCTTTTAACCTCGTAAATGTGCTACAGTACAGACTAGTAGTACAGTATAGCTGTATGTGAGCAGCTCATCGTCATCTGCTCTGGTTTTACTGCGAAGCTTTTAGAGAGAAAAGAAACATTCCAGATTAATCAATCAATCTGTGTGTGTGTGTGTGTGTGTGTGAGAGACGTGTGCTGTGCCTCAACATGTGGCTTCAATCTCTGTTTTCTGTAGCGTCCCACCCCTCTCTCACCCTTCACAGAGACTTGTGACCATCTTCGTGGTTGAAAACAAGTCCTTTCAAACTGGATTTCACATTGAATTCTTCTCACGTAGCAGCTCTAAAGATCTCTAAAGATCCAGAGCCGATGCAGGATTAGGATCGTCGTAGGAGCGTCCAGGTGAAGACGTGTCCTCGGTGTGTTTTCACCCTGTGGTGTTGACTGACGGTCCGGTAAACAGACCCGGCGGCTCAGATATCGGTGGAGTTTATTGCTCAGATCTGGCCGCCCCCGAGTTGTTTATTTGGCTTTCAGGTATCGAATGAAACCCACAACTCTCTGTCTCTCTCGATCACACGCGTATTCCTCTCGGTCTGAACCTCGTGCAGTAATCACTGTGCAGAGTCAACAAACAGTCACGCGTGAACTTGTTCGCACAAATACACAACTCGCTGTCCAGCGCGTATAGACACTAATCTCTCTGTTCGGCTTCCCACAGACACTCACTCTCTCTCTTTTCTTTTACCCATCATTGCTCACTCTTTCTCACTCTGTTTCACACACATCCGTACATATATACGAGGCCATGGCGTTCTCTTGCTTTGCGCCAGGTCCGTTTGGATTCGGAGGTCAAGCGATAGACTGTCAGTCCGTCTGAGCTAAACTGTTGTGTTGCCTAAAGCTACCGTAGGATCATTTATTGAGTTTCCTTTCAGTGAAATGCTCCGAGAGACTTTGAGTTCCCTCTGGTAAACAGTTAGTGTATATGTCTCGGGCTTTTATTGTGAAAGGTAAGAACATAAGGAGGGAATCTGGTCTGCGCTGCCTTTGTCAAGGTTGAAAGGAGTAATAAAGTTTTCGTTCTTGGTTCAGGCTGTAGACCGTATATAAGAAGTGTCCGTGGTCATCGGGCTGTTTCACCGCCGCCATGTTGTTTGCAACCAGTCACAGGAAGTGACCATACCTGGACTGAGGAGGAGTGACGTAGAGACGGCGTATACGTCTCTGTTAGAGACCTGTCAATCACCGTGTAGCCCCGCCCTAAAGCATCCCCTGCTTTATGGTCTGTTTGACTCTAAATGGACCATAATGTACTAAATGAACATCATGCTGTATTGAAGAAGACTTGAAACTAGAGATTGAGACCATAAACTCATGTTTACAATGTTTACTGAGGTAATAAATCAAGAGAGAAGTAGAGTCATTTTCTCATAGACTTCTATACAACCAGAGGAGTCGCCCCCTGGTGGACACTAGAGAGAATGCAGCTTTAAGACATGAAGCATCGGCTTCATTTGTCTGAACTGGAGGTTGCTGCTTTGGTCAAACACAAATATTTGTCCCTTCAGCGTGTAATTCAGACCAGCAGCACCCAGAGACCACCAGATGAGGGAGGAGGCAACACAACCACAACGAACCAACATGTCACTTTCCCATCAAACACACACAAACACACACACACACCAACCTCCCTGCAGCCGCCATCAAAGGATCTGAACAGCGTCGACGTTATTATCTGTCTCTGTCTCCCATGGGAGCGGCCGAGCACAGAGCACAGCTATCATCCCACGAACACACACACACACACACACACACACACACACACACGAACGATACGCGTGATAGTGCAGATCAAAGGTTAATCATGTCTTTTCATCAGCTGCACCACCCTGTCCTCTATCTGTCCTCCTCCTGTCTAATGGCTGTGCGTACATGTGTCCGAGCAGACGTCTGTCTGCGGTCTGTGGGAGCGTTTCTGTCCTCGCTAGTGGAAAAGCACTTTTATTTTGTAATGCTTGCACTCAGTAAATAAACAGTCCTGTCCTCCTCCTCCCATTGTTTTCTTCCATCTCTCCCTCCATCTTATTTTTTTCCCTGTGAAGCTAAACTTCTCGGCTTCCATTATGTGATTTAATGGGAACCAATTGTTTCTGTTATCGTTGTAAAACTCGGCTCTTAATTTGATGTACGCTCCAATAAAGTCTGCGTTGTGTAATTTGATGAGTTTGTGAGGTTTGAACTGAAACCCTGCTTTACTGTTTGAGTCGTTTCGGTAGAAAACGGGACTTTCTCATGACAATACTTTTCAAACATTGTCTCAATTCATGAGTTGATATTTGTTGAGCTGCAAAATGACCCGACGCTGCCGCTCAACGCAGGAAATACCGTCTAACTCGTGCACGCAGTGTCTGATGGTCGAGGAAGTGCAAGGTCGCATCAAGCAGCGTCAAGCCGGTACCAGTAAGGGTGCGAGGGCCCGATCAATGCGGCTCGCAGCGTTAATTCTGTCCTGTTTTTGTTGTCACGTGCACACAAACCACAGTTGGTTACATCCCCCATCGTTTGTTGAACCGAGGCCGAGTACACGATGTTCCCATCGCTCCTCAGTTGGTTAACGATAACCCCCGGCGGTGCGCTTGGCCCCGCAGCCGGCCCTCATAGCGCCCTCATGTTACTAACTCCGACAGAGTCATTATATAGAAGCTTATAAATCTGTTCTCCTCCCAGAGGACCAACACACCAGCAGCAGCTCCTCCGGCTCCACCAGATGTTGCATTAGGAGACTTTTGCAGCAATGTTTTAATTGTGCCTCTTGATAGTACAGGTGTGATTGAATAGAGGACACTTACCTGTTTATTTTTACCATTTCCAAAAAATGTTTAAGAAAATGCCCTTTTGCTGTCTTGAGCCAAGAAGGTTGATGCCGCTCTCATGTCTGTATGGTTAATATGAAGCTACAGCAAGCAGCCAGTTAGCTTAGCTTAGCACAGGCACTGGAAATGGGGTTAAAAAGTCTTCATGCTAAGCTAAGCTAACTGGCTGCTGGCTTTAGCGAGTGGCATCAATCTCCTCATCTAACTCAAGAACACAATTAGGCACATCTTAAAAACGTTTCCTTTAAAAGAGGAGTTATGATGCGTTCAATGTTTCTCCCTAAAACACGTGTGTGTGTGTGTGTGTGTGTGTGTCCTTAAAGGTGCAACGTGCTCCAAACAATTAGGGTGCAGCACTTCACCTCCTCCCACCCTCCGCCTCCATACGATCTAACTCTTCAGTCATCGGTTATACAAAAAGAAAAGAAAGCAGCCACATTAAAACTGCACATCGACGCCATTTGTAATGTTTATCGGTTCGGTTTGTGTTGCCATTAGTTGCTCTAAAGATGCGTTAGGCCACGCCCCCGTTTACTCTTTGTTTGGCTTCTTTTTTATAATATCTGGTTTCTTGGTGGCAGCGGGTGGTTGGGTGGTGATAAAGGTTGCTTAACGGGAGCTTCAGCAATCTTTGTGTTGACTTTACCTTCAACTTGATTGACGAGCTCCCGGGGGAGACGATGTTGTTGTTTTAACTTTATTTATCTCACTTAGATTCACGTTTTATGTCTGTTCAAGGCGGCTTTCAGAACCATATCAAGCGCTGCGTTTGTGTTTGTTATAGAAAGTGAATGTGTTGTTTTAAACCTGTCGATGAGGTCAGACGAAAGGCCCGTTTGAGATGAGCCGGTCCTGCACAGACTCCATCACCAGCGATCGCCGCACAATGAATGACGGTTGGATTTGTATCCGACTCGATCCCGACTGTCAGGTGATGGAAGAGCTGATCGGCTCTTAGTTTTAACAATTGTTCTATTTAACAATAGATTGTTGGCTGTTAGTCATTTTGTGCAATGAAGGTTTAATGTGGTTGATAATAATAAAGCTTATTTATTGAGCACTTATCAAAACGAGCAGCAAAGTGTTTCACAAGGCAGACATGAAAAGAACGACGGATAGAGTACCATGCCAGATACACACATTAACACATTATGTTTATAAATAATATAGAATAGCAGCTTGGCATCGCACAGATGGGCCGTTTAAGTGACTCTCCCACACACAGCCATCAAGCGCCGCAACGCCCGATCGGTTGTGAATGCAGCGTGGAGTCTGTCTTTGATGTCGTCTCTGGATTCCTTCACCGTGTCTTTATTTCTGGGGTTGGGTCCAGCCATCCTGCCTCCCTGTCTCTCTAATGTCCAGTGTGATGGTCTGTTAGTGCTGCTGTGCTATTGTAAAGCAGCCCAGGCCTCTATTTACAACCATCAGTGCTAGTTTCACAGGTCACACTTTGCATGTCAGACAAGAGCTCCTCCCAGATGTGGTCAATCCTACATGTCACTCACAGCGCTGTTAGCTGTGCCTGGAGTGGTGCTTTTCAAAGATAAAACATGTAAAAGTCTGGTTGAATAATAGAGTTGTCACTGCGCTGCTCATTTAAACTGAAATGTGGCACCAAGGCATTGTTTGTCTCAAGTCTTTGCACTCAAGTCCCAGGTCCTAAACTTTGAGTTTAAGTCCTAAACTTTGAGTTTAAGTCCTAAACTTGAGTTTTGAATCATTTCTTTCCAACTGCTTCTCAGTTGTTCATGGTTTTCCCGTGCGACTTGATTGGATGCTGTCGGATTGGTTCAAACAAAGTGGATTACTTAAATTAAGTTTTGGCGGGAATGAATAGCGTTGACTTTGGTTACGTCCGGATGGATTCCTGGCACACTTTTAAATAACATGACTTTTTTGGGAGGAATGTACCAAGTATTTTCAAGCCAAAGGGCTCAAGTCCAAGTGAAGTCACAAGTCATTGGAGTTAAAGTCGAGTCGTAAGTCTTTCTTTTATTTTGTCAAATCAAGTCTAAAGTCAACAAATTTGAGACTCGAGTCCACAAAGTGAAACACTTAAACGATTGTTTCTCTATTCCAGGTGTGTGTGTGTGTGTGTGTGTGTGTGTGTGTGTGTGTGTGTGTGTGTGTGTGTGTGTGTGTGTGTGTGTGTGTGTGTGTGTGTGTGTGTGTGTGTGTGTGTGTGTGTGTGTGTGTTGCAGTTTTTAAACTGAAAAACTTGACTCCACCTGATGTTTAACTTCTGTTTTTGTGGTCCTTTCAGCTTGTTGAGAAAAGAGAAGTCCTAAATGAACAGGGAAACACATGCAGATCAGAGGAGAAGAGAAAGTGAGTGTTTTCAAGAGTCGGTGCCTCACATCTGGGCCACAACCTCGCTGTGTCATGTCATCCCACATGGAGAGCTTGATACAGTTCTTTCTCTTTTTTGTTTTTCTCGGGTTCTCAGGAGAACCCGAGAAAACAGCTCAGTCGTGGCAGCAGTTAAGGTGTGTGTGTGTGTGTGTTGCAGTTTTTAAACTGAAAAACCTAACTCCACCTGATGTTTAACTTCTGTTTTTGTGGTCCTTTCAACTTGTTGAGAAAAGAGAAGTCCTAAATGAACAGGGAAACAGCTCAGTCGTGTGTGTGTGTGTGTGTGTGTGTGTGTGTGTGTGTGTGTGTGTGTGTGTGTGTGTGTGTGTGTGTGTGTGTGTGTGTGTGTGTGTGTGTGTGTGTGTGTGTGTGTGTGTGTGTGTGTGTGTGTGTGTGTGTGTGTGTGTGTGTGTGTGTGTGTGTGTGTGTGTGTGTGTGTGTGTGTGTTCAGTGAGCGGTGTAACAGTGCCCCCTAGTGGCCACGATGAGAGCTGCATGTGGAGCAGAAAAGACAGCAGATCTTCAACATAAGCTCAGATCTCCTCTCTGTGATCAAAGTCTCATCTCTGTTGAACTCAGATCACCTCTCACAGCAGAACACCTTCTTTTCTTTTCTTTTATTGGTGAAAGAGAACCTGTGACGGAGACCAGATGTTCTTGCCAAGTGAAATATGTTGGCGCTCACACAGTATTTGCTTTAGAGTTGGTTCTTGAGCCCCCTGGATTTCTGGGTTCAATACGTAGTAATACAACACAAACTCCAGCCGGAAGACAATGGAGTTGTACACACACACACACACACACACACACACACAGTGGCAGACTCACTGCAACAGATCCAAAAGCCATTCATCCCCAAAGCCAGTGGAAACCATTAGTAATGATCTGTTGTTCCAGTTTAATCTGTGAATAAAAGTACTTTAATAAACAGAAACCAGAGGAGAGAACGCATCACAACACATCTCACTGACAGATGTTTGTCCTCGCTCATGTGTATTTCATCCAATGCAAATGTATTAATGAGCACGTTAACAACAACAGTTGACCAAAGTGTTGTCTGATCACATGTCGCAAAAACATAACAACATAAAGATAATAAAGTAAAACCATAAGAGCCAAAAATAAAACAAAGCCACACGAGCAGAGCAACTCTACAGAGTGTAACGCCCTCAATAGAATAGAATAGAATAGAACCATTGAATAGAATCAGGTAACAGGAACCATGAGAACACACTCATTGTGTTCACTAAACATGACCAACGTGAGCGTGTGTGTGTGCGACCGCTCACATGTGTTCATGTGCTCTCCTGCTCCGTGCAGCGTGTAACTGGAGACCAGCATGTTGCACCACAGATGTTCAGATGTTTTTCTCCCTCAGAAAACAAACAGAGCAGAGGACATGTCCTCCAGGAAGGACAGAGGGACTGTCAAAATAAGAGCTGCCCCCCCCCTTTAGACCTCTCCAACAGAGACTCCCTTTCTTCATTCACAGTCTCTCTGAAACATGTTTTGCAGGATGATTTCTACCTCCATTTGGACGGATTATTATCGGTGTACAGTCTATTCTTACGTGTGTTTGATTCCTGCGTCTGGGTCGTCCATTACTCCTGCAGGAGCACAATGGGAGGAGCTTTAAAGGTGATGATTCCTCAGACTGTGAGAGATTTAAACTGCTGGGAGGGATTGGAGTAAACATGGTGGGAGACCTCCTCCTCCATCTCCATCCTTGATTAATGCCTTGCTCCCCACGGTGAATGGCAGAGCCTTGAAGGGCCCCGGGTGAAGACCATGAAGACAGAGTGCTATCCCGTTATCTTTACCTCGCATGGTATCGGCCAGACGTTTGTCTTTGGGTTGTTTTAACCTGAAACCTGGCGGCAGCCTTGCATTGATGAATATCTGAATAACAGGCGAGCGTATCGGTGCTGATGGAGGGAGATGGATGTGAACGAGCATCCTGAGCTGTGAAACTGAAGAGGATCAAAGTGTCAGCGAGTCATAAATAAATCCCCCCGCAGAGAGGATGCTGATCCTAACAGCTCTGTGCATCGGGAAGACAAAAGGGGAATTCATTTTTTAAACGAGGGAGGTGGTTCATTGAACTCCGTGTGTGTGTGTGTGTGTGTGTGTGTGTGTGTGTGTGTGTGTGTGTGTGTGTGTGTGTGTGTGTGTGTGTGTGTGTGTGTGTGTGTGTGTGTGTGTGTGTGTGTGTGTGTGTGTGTGTGTGTGTGTGTGTGTGTGTGTTGAATGCGACGTTGGAGTCCAGCGGCGCTATGAGCTTGTTTCCTTTGGGCCACATGTGCTCTCCGGTGCTGAGCCGACTCACAGTGATGAGAAGTCCAGCTGCAGGTTTTCACCCTCGGGGAGGAAGTTCTTGTTTACTCATATTTGACCTTGTGTCTGACCTCCCTTCGGGCTCTTTGACCCCCCCCGAAGACACTAAAGTGGCATTAAACTGTTGCGACACTCGACCGGTTGCCGTTGAGTTGATTTTGATGTCACTGATACAGATTGTTTCACATGATTACACATTCAGACCAGGAGGCAACCTCTGGTTCTGATGAGTGAAGCCGATGCTTCATGTGTTAAAGCTGCATTCTCTCTAGTGTCCACCAGGGGGCGACTCCTCTGGTTGTATAGAAGTCTATGAGAAAATGACTCTACTTCTCTCTTGATTTATTACCTCAGTAAACATTGTAAACATGAGTTTATGGTCTCAATCTCTAGTTTCAAGTCTTCAATACAGCGTATACAATACAGACGTATACGGCGTCTCTACGTCACTCCTCCTCAGTCCAGATATGGTCACTTCCTGTTTACTGATAATATCACATTTTTAACTTTCTTTAGCACAGAAACAGAGGTGCTCTGTTCAGCATCTTTTTTTTAATGATTACATAATATGTGTTCTCTAGGATGAAGAATGAATGTGTATCCACATAAAAACAAAGTTAAATATAAGACAACTTCAAATATTTAGTAACAGTTCAGAGTTATAAGAAACTCGGTCACCTTTTCTGCTATTTTCATAAATACAAAGTTGTTTTTATTGTCATTGTAGAGCAAAGAAAATTCAGATTGCAGTTTCAATTTGCTACTTAACAAAACATGAAAAACAAACTGCATCACATGTGGAGGGTGGTGGATGAGTTTAGGAGTCTTACAGCCTCTGAAGTCAGCTGATACTTCTGCATGTCTTTCCAGACGGCAGCAGGTGAACAGGTTGTTTGGTGGGTTTTGTCTCTGAATGTCTTTTGAGACCTTCGCAGGCACCTCTTGTCACCAATATAACTCAGTAGATGGGTACCAGTGATGTTCTGGGCGGTTTTAATCACCACCTGTAGAGCCCTTCAGCCGTGAACATCCCATGTTAGTTTGTAATGTTTCCAGTCAGGATGCTTTCTGTTGCTCCTCTGTAACAGTTGACAAGACCGTGGCAGTTTCCTTCCTCAGTTTCCATCAGAAATACAGCTGTTTATGAGGCTTTTCTTCACCAGGGTGGAGATGTGTGAGGACCACGTCAGGTCGTTTGTGATGCTGATTCACAGGAACTTAAAGCTGACTAACTTGCTCCTCCTCAGCTCCATTGACGTAGACGGGGTGTAAGTCTTCGCCTCCTAAAGCCAACAATCAGCTCCTTGGTTTCCCTGATGTTGAGCAGTGAAATGATTTTAATCACTCACACAAATACGTTCTCTCTCTCTCTCTCTCTCTCTCTCTCTCTCTCTCTCTCTCTCTCTCTCTCTGTCGTTTGGTCCCATCGTGCAGCGTAGTGAAACATTGAAATCATGATGTAGCTTTAAGATGATTGAAATGATGGTGCGGTTGATAGTTCATTTAAGGAAAGTCTCGTGTTGGTGAGCTCGTCTTTTTAGAAGTGACTTTGTCAACCAGCTGTGAACTCTCAGAGCGTCTCTGATCTGTGACAGCTGTTTGTTTCATGATAGATCCTCCAGCACACAGGTGGACGTCTTCATGACATCAACACGTTACAGATTACAGCTGCTGTACTCCACAGTTGAACATCGTCTGCTGCTGGTTTGGTTGCACTCGTGCTTTTGCTCCCAGCAACACGTTGTCCTCACTGGAGGAGGACAGAGACGTACAGGCTGCTGTGTGCTGATCCACCTGTGACCAGCAGAGGGCGCTCTGTCTGCAGGAACAACACACACCTGTTGCATTTCATAATAATGTGAGACGAGAGATAAGATAATACTTCATGAGTTCCACAGCGGGGACATTAACAGTGTTACAGCCAGAGGCATCGGTAAAAAACAAAACAAGATATGATAAATATGTAAAGATATAGTAAATAAATAAACACTAAAGATATAAGAAAAAAGTAAAGCTATAATATACATATAAACTAAATATGACAGCAAAATATATTTATAGTATAATGAGTTCCATTATTGCACCAATGATATTGTAAATATATTGACATTGCTCATAAATGAAGGAATAATAAGTCAGGTGTTGCTGTGTGTTGAATGTGCAGTTTGACAGCAGCTGTGTCGTTATATAATAATTAGTCCATAACAGACTAAGTTCAGTTTTACACTGTTTAATCTGCAGAAGGAAAAGTAGTTCTGCAGCTTGTAATTCAGCAGCCATTCATTACAAGTCTGCTGTAGCTGGTTCACCGTGTGCACCACCACTGCTGTCCTGCAGGGGGCGGAACAGCATCGCTCTGCCTCTCTCTGGGTCCTAGAGGGAGCTGGTGTGATTATCTCTCTCTGTCTGCAGCTGCTGACGCTCCGCCTCAGGAACCATCATGAATTGAGGGGTGATGAAAACTGTCCCGTACAGGTTACACACACACACACACACACACACACACACACACACGTTCACACTTTGTGATGGAGTGTGCATCGTTTGAGTGCTGCATATTTTACCAAATTAAAAGCACTCTCTGTGTCTGTCCTGGCTCAGTCATCACGGTGCTAATGACATTCTTACTGTTGGGTAACAACTGGGCCGGTTCAGTCGGGTTCAGCGTCTGACCTCCACGAGGTGTTTCTGCTGGGTCACGTGTTGTTTACGTGGTGTTCTGGAGGACCTGCAGAGGATGCTGAAAAATGTGGGAATGAGAGCAAGTTTTAGAAAGCGCTGCACAGTAAGTGTTGCCAGGTTGCCATTTTGAGAAATTAGAAACCAATTCTTGGTCTTTCGTTGCCATTAGTGGCAACTACTGTCTAACGAACAAAAAGAAGAGGAGCCAGCAAACGGCAACACTCGCACCCCAAAATAAATACATGTTTTAAAATCTTTGTTGCATTAGTGATATTTAAATTCTGCTGTTTCTGTCTGAACCAGAAAGCACTGCAGGTGTGTTGGTGTGTTTTGGAGAAAATAACAAAGCAGATGAAGTTGTTTGACTGTCAAAGTCAACCTGCATTCTCTCTAGTGTCCACCAGGGGGCGACTCCTCTGGTTGTATAGAAGTCTATGAGAAAATGACTCTACTTCTCTCTTGATTTATTACCTCAGTAAACATTGTAAACATGAGTTTATGGTCTCAATCTCTAGTTTCAAGTCTTCTTCAATACAGCATGATGTTCATTTAGTACATTATGGTCCATTTAGAGTCAAACAGACCATAAAGCAGGGGATGCTTTAGGGCGGGGCTACACAGTGATTGACAGGTCTCTACCAGAGACTTATACGGCGTCTCTACGTCACTCCTCCTCAGTCCAGATATGGTCACTTCCTGTTCACTGGTTGCAAAATATCAAGATCTAAAGTGTGTGGTCTGGACACATCTTTGTTTTCTTCAGCATGATGGAAACAATAAGCGTCTGTATTCACACATTGGCTCAACCGGACGTTACACAAACTTTGTTTTCAGCTTGGGAGCCGTTTACGTTCTCACATATAGTTCATCACATAATGTCTCCATACGTTCATGGTTGCATCGCATGTTTAAAGGCCTTAACTCTGAACCCTCCGTCTGATGCATACTAATGTAAACATGAGAAGTTCATTTTGACTGAGCTTTACAGAAGGTTGACTATTTTATAGAACTTTTATTGGGATCTAAAAGTTGAGTGTTACCCAGATGTTATGAAAGATGTGTAATGTTTTAAAGTTTGAATGGAGTTTCTAGTTGAAAGTATGACTGAGTGGATAACTTTCAATTCATTTTAATGAGGAATCCTTCCCGGAAAAGTGGAATTATTTTTTTATATGAAAGCAATTTCCTTATTTATAGTTTTGACTTTCATCACTTTTCCAGCTCAGCTCAGCCCTGAACAGCTCTTCTGCTTGTTTTTATTTATGCCCCAAATCAATTTAATGAATCGTATGATTAAAGTAATAACTGTTTCCAACGTTCACACCCAATGACCGCTTTAGTATTTGATCAGAAGATTATAATGTTATACTGAAGCGTTCTTACACTTGTTGTATAAAAACAGTTTCAAAAGATGGAGGTCCATGAAACTCTCTTGAATGGGATTCTTTCTTTTTTGCAGACAAGGTCACATTCAGTGGCGTCACAAAATAATTTCATACTTCCATAAGAGTTGCTCTTTACAGAGGTGTTAGGTTCTTCTTCTTCTTCTTCTTCTTCTTCTTCGTTATGTAACATTTTCATGGCCAGCCAGCGGCGAGATAAAATACCTTTGGCTCCTCAAATGAAATCAAATCTCCCTGAATGTTCTCTGTTAATTAAAGCTCTCCGGTTTCACATAGCAGGAAAAGCCAATGCAAAACACACAAGATACACACACACACACACACACACACACACACACACACACACACACACACACACACACACACACACTGACACATTTCAATGCACACAGACACACAAAGAGAGAGAGGCCTGACCGAGCTGTGCTTCGTAACGCTGTGCTCGTTCAGTTCAAGCAGTAAGTAGGTTGCCATGTCAAGTTCTAAATCCTGCAGAAATAAGCACCTCGTGACACACGTAATGAACTCAGACACCCTTAGTACACGAGACCACATACGTATACTTTTCAGAGCTAAACTTTAAGGACTTTAGCAGTGTGCTTTAGCTCCTTAACGACAAAAATGTGTGTTTTTATGAGCGTTAGCGAGTGCACGCTGTACAGTTTCAGGGTTTTGGCCAGAATTTACTGCGGTTAGATTATTTGGCGTCACCATGTTGAGAGGTCGGAGATGAAAATGCTCCCAGTCTCAGATCGTGCTCCTTGGTAGCGCTGCAGTACATCTTTGTGATAGCTTTGACAAAAGTAATGTCAAATTTAAAATCAGATTTTGACACTATATAAAAAAATAAAAATAAAAATAAAAAATAAAAATAATAATAATAATAAAAAATACAAAAAAAAATAAAAAAGAGGTGGACCTCTCATAACTACCCAAAGCATCTCCACGGTGACTGTCGCATTTTCTGAGTATGCACACACACACACACACACACACACACACACACACACACACACTATTATACACCCCCCCCCCCTCCTTGTGACGGAGGGGACTCATGTTGCATTGCGTGCAGAGTTGTAATTTTGTGTTCGTCTGGAGTCGCTGGCATTCTCTGCACCTCGCCAGATCTCACTGATTTTACCTCGAAAAACCACACTGTAACCACCGGAATTATGATACACACACACACACATTAATACAGATACACACAGCACTGTAATTACACAGGATCAAAGGTAGATCCAGAGAGTCTGGTAGTCGAGCTAATAGCAGACGACAGCGAGGTGAAACTCAGATCATGAGGAACGATATCAAAGAGCGAGCTCCGGTTTTGCATCAGGATGTGAACCTTTCTCTTTCTTAATACTGTGACCAAGAATCAGCGCGGGCCAAACGACCAATACTTTACCTTCTCTGTTTTGTTTGTTACATCTTTAAATTAGACAGATTAATATCTGTTTATTTGCGTTGTTATCTTTTAAAGTGGGCGCTTTGTCCGTGAACAGAGACCAATATTTGGCTATTTCTGTCTGTTTCAACTTCACTTGTTTACAGATTTACACATAAAATACAATCAGAGTTTAAAAGTCTTGAATCAATTTAAATTACATGTTCTGAGGCACAAGTTGTTTTCTGGTCTAGAAACACAGATTTTCTTGCAGTGTAACTGGTTGAAAACTACACATTTATTTACTATCGTTTGGTCTTTGACTCCTTTTATATATTTCTGTCTGTAAATGGCCCACAATCAGGTGTGTGTGTGTGTGTGTGTGTGTGTGTGTGTGTGTGTGTGTGTGTGTGTGTGTGTGTGTGTGTGTGTGTGTGTGTGTGTGTGTGTGTGTGTGTGTG